>NC_053025.1:416188785-416274087 GCF_003073215.2 Triticum urartu
CATGATCAAAGTGTTACTTGCCTTGCTGATGATCCGGGAAACCTAGCGATTCGAAGTAGCAAGCGGCGCACTCCGGGTACTCTATCACAAACAAACAAGCATACAATAAGTACTCAACTAATGCACATGTAAAACTCAAATAAGAGATCTAACCAAAAAGTTCAACTTAAGAACTCAGGTTGGCAAAAAGAATCAAACCGAACGAAGCAAGGAAAGACAAACAACAAAAGAAACAGGCTTCATTTACTATTATGGATCTAGGGCAATTTTTACAGTGGCAAAAACTTGTTTGAGTTGGTTAAACGGAAAGAGGGTTTCGAGATGAAACTCCAGGCGCTTGAATCGCCTGATTCCGATAAACAAGCGAAAAGTTAGACTAAAACGAAAATCGGATGAGAAATCGCGATCAGAAAAATCGCGGATTTTATCTGAGAAAAAGAAAAACGACGAACGTTTGTTAAAACGAACGTACGGGCGAATGCTCGCTAATTAAATAAACTGGAAAAACTGATCTATTTAAAAAAACCGAAACTAAAAAAACGAGTAAAATCGTCGGAAAACCGAATGGTTTTTTGAGAAAAACCGGAGGCGAAAAAAAACTACCTTCGGCGATCCGCGGCGGCGGCGGGTCCGGCGGGCGGCGGCGGGGCGTGGGGGTGGCGGGGCGGCGGCGGCTAGGGTTAGGGTTTACGGGTGGGGCGGCTTGGGCTTCGGCCGGGTCCTCGGGGCGCTATAAAAAGGCCCGGCCAGGAGGAGTCCTGGCCGGTTACAGCCCAAGGTCGGTTCGGACTTTTTTTTAAAAATAATTACGCTCAGAAAAAAAGAAATACTAAACGGACTCCAAAAATCCCGAAATAAATTTTCCCCAGCTTCTAAAATCAAGCCGCACAGGATGAACATTTATTTGGGGCCTAAATGCAATTTTGAAAACGCGCATTTTTCCTAAATTCAAATAAAATTGCAAATAAAACCAAAATAAAATCTTATTTGATTTTTTATTAAATCCTCAACATTTCTTTATTTTGGGAAAGTCATTTTATTCCCTCTCTCATATTTTTGTAATAGAAATAATTGAAGATAAAATAAATAAAATCAAATGATCCTATTTTCAAAATTTGAGACAAATCAAATATGAAAATAACGAAATCCCCAACTCTCTCCGAGGGTCCTTGAGTTGCGTAAAATTTCTAGGATCAACCAAAATGCAATAAATATGATATGCAATGATGATCTAGTGTATAACATTCCAAATTGAAAATTTGGGATGTTACAATAAAAATAATATATTATACCTATGTATCAAATAAAATATGTAATTAAGGTTGTTTCGGGGTTTTGGGCCGTGCTTTGGGTGGAAAAGTTGAGCCCAAGCCCAGCTATTCTAGCAAATTTAATATTAATATCCACAAATTGTGCTTTGAATTATAGCTTTTATGAAATGCCCAAAATTTGGTGGATTGAACTTGTCGGGTTTATATAAAAACTTAAATTTGATTTCATTGCAGTTTATGAATTTTTGGCACAAAATAAGAATAGCATTTTCAACTTTTGATTACCTCAACTTTTTGTTAATTCAAATACCTAAGTTCCAGAATTATGTTAGTATTAAATGGCTTTATATGATCTAAAGAGTGGTCTTTATCATACAATCACTAAATTTGTTCTATTTTCAAACATAACCATCCTTGCATCGTATTGTTTTCACTAATTTGCCTTTCACTGATTGTCTTTGGTATTAGTTAGTTATTGTCTTTGATATTAGTTGGTGTAGGGAACAAAACTAAAAGCGCGTGCATAAAAAATTGTATCGAATGGTGCTCATAAGATGAATTGAAATGACACGAACAAAATTCATAGTAGGATAGTTATAAGCATATCAACATGAACGCGCTGGAATTATATGCATGAGGGTCGGTCCATCACTGTCACTTTACTTAAGCAAATGTTCGGACCCAGCTGTTCCATCTTGAGAGATTAGTACTTCCTTCATTTCATAATGTAGTGCATATAGATTTTTTGACAAGTCAAAGTTTGACCAAATTTATAGATAAAATTATCTATATCTACAATACCAAATATATAAAACAGGAAACTACGTCTTATGGTGAATCTATGATATATGTTTGGCATTCTAGATGTAAATATTTTTCTCCACAAATTTGGTCAAAGTTTGCGATGTTTGCATTTAAAAAAAATCTGTAAACACTACATTATGGAATGAAGGGAGTACTAAATATCTTTTTATTAGTTAATTTGTACCAAATATTCAAAATTTCACTAGCAATGTGCCCGTGCGTTATAATGCATCCAAAGTAGAATAATACGTCACTAGTAGAAAATGACCCATTTATCCCGGTTTCAGAGGCCCTTTAGCCTCGGTTCTGGAATTGGGACTAAAGGGTCGGGACTAAAGCTCAAAACCTTTAGTCCCGGTTCTCTTATGAACCGAGACAAAAGGGGCTCCACGTGGCCGCTGCGGGGCACCGAGGCAGGAGGACCTTTAGTCCCGTTTGGTTACACCAATCGGCACCAGAAGGCATCCACGCGTCAACAACTGAAAGGAGTTGGGTTTTTTTAAAAGGGAGGGTTTTGGAGGGTTAATTTAGGGGTTTCATATATTGTGTTAGCTAGCTAATAGAGAGAAGTGTCATCTCTTTCTCCGTGCTTGGTCAACGCTAGCTACTATATACATATAGAGAGAACTTGACATGCTAGCTAGTAAGCAAATGAAGGAACCATTAATTACATAAGATCGTCATAAACATATACAGAGAGGAGTGACCTTTCTTTCTCCGAGAGATTGGTCGAACAACAAGTTTTCGTATATCTATTTGACGGTACTAGCTACATATATACAATATAAGATCTCTTACAATCCCTAACATCTCATGTCTATATCAATTTCCACATGGTATTCTCCGGCTTTATGTATGACGTGGTTGATGTCTGCTAGAACTACGTCGGTATTTCCCCAAAGAGGAAGGGATGATGCAGCACAGCGACGGTAGGTATTTCCCTCGGTGATGAGACCAAGGTTATCGAACCAGTAGGACAACCAAGCAACACTACGTAAACAGCACCTGCACACAAATAACAAATACTCGCAACCCGACATGTAAAAGGGGTTGTCAATCCCTTTCAGGTAACGGCGCCAGAAAGAAATTGGCAAACAGACGTGATAAAAATATGATAGATGGGATAAATAGATCTCGGATAAAATAAATTGCAGCAAGATATTTTTGTATTTTTGGGTTTAATAGATCTGAAAATAAAAGCAAAGGAAAATAGATCGCAAAGGCAAATATATTAAAGAAGAAACCCAGGGGCCATAGTTTTCACTAGTGGCTTCTCTCGAGAAAAATAGCAAAAGGTGGGTGAACAAATTACCGTTGGGCAATTGATAGAACTTCAAATAATCATGACGATATCCAGACAATGATCATTATATAGGCATCACGTCCAAGATTAGTTGACCAACTCCTGCCTGCATCTACTACTATTACTCCACACATCGACTGCTATCCAGCATGCATCTAGTGTATTAAGTTCATGGAGAAATGGAGTAATGCAATAAGAATGATGACATGATGTAGACAAGATCTATTTATGTAGAAATATAGCCTCGTATTTCCTCTCGGATATTTGGGTTTTGTTTGGCCAACTTGATCTATTTATCTTGCAATGGGAAGAGGTGCTTTGTTATCCTTAATAGCAATGATACATACGTGTCGGTTCCCCTTCTGTCACCGGGATCAAGCACCGTAAGATCGAACCCATCACAAAGCACCTCTTCCCATTGCAAGATAAATAGATCAAGTTGGCCAAACAAAACCCAAATATCCAAGAAGGAATACGAGGCTATAAGCAATCATGCATATAAGAGATGAAAGAAGACTCAAATAACTTTCATGGGTAAAAAGAGATAGATCTGATTATAAACTCAAAGTTCATCCAACCCCAACAAACACACTACAAAAGAATTACATCATATGGATCTCCAAGAGACCATTGTATTGAGAATCAAATGAGAGAGAGAGAGAGGAATCCATCTAGCTACTAACTACGGACCCGAAGGTCTACAAAGAACTACTCACGCATCATCAGAGAGGCACCAATGGACATGATGAACCCCTCCATGATGGTGTCTATATTGGATCTGGTGGTTCTAGACTCTACGGTGGCTGTAATTGATTTTCGTCGACTCCCCTAGGGTTTCTGGAATATTGGGGTATTATAGAGTAAAGAGGCGGTCTGGGGAGCACCTGAGGGGGGTACAAACCACCAGGGCGCGCCCGGGCCTCCAGGCGCGCTCTGGTGGGTTGTGCTCCCCTCGGAGCACCCCCCAGGCACTTCTCTGGCCCATTGGGTGTCTTCTGGTCCAAAAAATCCACAAAAAGTTTCGCTGCGTTTGGACTCGATTTGGTATTGATTTCTTGCGATGTAAAAAACTTGCAAAAAACAACAACTGGCACTTGGGACTATGTCAATAGGTTAGTACCAAAAAATGACTATAAAATGATTATAAAACATCCAAGAATGATAATATAACAGCATGGAACAATAAAAAATTATAGATACGTTGGAGATGTATCACCATCCTCAAGCTTAATTCCTGCTCGTCCTCGAGTAGGTAAATGATAAAAACAGAATTTTTAATGTGGAATGCTGTCTAACATGTCATCTCATATTCTTTTCTTTATAGCATGGACATTCAGACTTTTATATGATTCAAAGCAATAGTCTAGTTTTGACATGAGACTTAAATACTCAAGCATATCAACAAGAAACTATGTCTTTCAAAATATCAACGCTAAAATAAGTTATCCCTAGCCCATCATGCTCAATCATTGATCCATTCATGAAACACACTCGCATATTACCTACACCCAATGCTCAAGTATGATCATAGTGCCCCCTAGTTGGTGCTTTTATAAGAGAAGATGGAGACTCAAATTAATTTTTTTACATAAAGTAAAAGAAAGGCCCTTCGCAGAGGGAAGTATGGATTTGTAGAGGTGCGAGAGCTCAAAGCAAAAATTGAGAGATAAAAACATTTTGAGATGCATACTTTTCCCACCAATGAAAATGACTTAGAGTTCCCCACACTTTCCATGCTAGATATATCATAGGCGGTTCCCAAACAGAAATTAAAGTTTATTCCTTTTTCCACCATACCTTCACTTTCCATGGCTAACTGTATCCACGGGTGCCTTCCATACCAACACTTTCCGAGGAATTTATTATTTGACAACATGAAGTAAATTCATTTTTCATTTTGGGACTAGGCATCCCTAATACCTTTGCCTTACTCTTGTGCAATGACAAGTGAATAAACACTCATCATGAGAATAACACATCTAGCATGGAAAATATCGGCCACCCCTCACCGCCTCGCAAGCGGTACGAGCACACAAAAGAGAAATTTATTTTCAAAATTAGAGATGGCACATACAATTTTTCTTAGAACAACAAAAGAATACCGCATATAGGTAGGTATAGTGGACTCATGTGGCAAAACTGGTTTAAAGGATTTTGGATGCACAAGTAGAGATCATACTTAGTGCAAAATGAAGGCTAGCAAAAGATTGAGAAGCGACCAACCAAGAAATGAATAATCTCATAAGCGAGCATTAAGCATAATTAACACCGAATAATGCACCACAAGTAGGATGTAATTTCATTTCATGACTATTGTCTTTCGTGCTTGCATAGGGAATCACAAACCTTAACACCAATATTCTCACTAAAGCATAATTACTCACCAACATGACTCACATATCACATCATCATATCTCAAAACTATTATAAGTAATCAAGTTTATTTTGTCCAATGATCTTCATGAAAGTTTTTATTATATCCTTCTTGGATATCTATCACTTTCGAACTAATTTTTGTGTGTTGCTTTTTGATAACTCAAACAAATATAAGTGAGGAGCATGAGCATAATATTTCTTTCTCTCAAATTAATTTCAGTGAAGCAAGAGAGAACTTCTTAAAAAATTTACTAACTCTCAAATAAATCTAAGTGAAGCAAGAGAGAATTTCTTCAAAAATACTAAAGCACACCATGCTCAAAAAGATATAAGTGAAGCACTAGAGCAATAATTCCATAGCTCATAAAGATTTAAGTGAAGCATAAAGAGCAATTCTAACAAGTCATGGCATAATTTTGGATCTCTCAAATAGGTGTGTACAGCAAGGATTCATGACTTAAAACAGAAAGCAAAACAAGCAAAGACTCATATCATACAAGACGCTCCAAGCAAAACTCATAGTATGTGACGAATAAAAATATAGCTTCTAGAAAAATACCGATGGTCGTTAGAAGAAAGAGGGGATGCCACTCGGGGCATCCCCAAGCTTAGTTGCTTGCCTCTCTTTGGATAATAGCTTGGTAAGCCATGGGAATCCCCAAGCTTAGGCTCTTATTACTCCTTATTCATTCATCCATCGTAAGATAACCCAAAACTTGAAAACTTCAATCACACAAAACTCACCAAAACCTTCGTGAGATCCATTAGTATAATAAAACAAATCACTACTATAAGTGATGTTGCAAACCAATTCAAATTTTATTATTGCATTATATCTACTGTATTCGAACTTTTCTACGGCAAAAACTCTTCAAAGAAAACCATAGAATCATTAAAACAAGCACACAACGCAAAGAAAACAGAATCTGTCAAAAACATAATAGTATGTAGCAATCTAGGCATTTCGAATACTTATGTAACTCCAAAAACTATAAAAAATTAGGACGACCTGAGAAATTTGTATATTCATCTTCTGCAAAAATAATTGGTATTTTATCACGCTCTAATTAAAAACTAAAATTATTTTCGTGAGCACAAAAGTTTCTGTTTTTTAGCAAGATCAAACAACTATCACCCAAGAAGATCCTAAAGGCTTTACTTGGCACAAACACTAATGAAAACACAAAAATACAATCATAACAGTATAATAATTGTGCTAATACTCAAGAACAGGAAGCAAAAGGAAAAAATAAATTTTATTCATTGGGTTGTGTGGGAGTCCTGGATTAGGGGGTCTCCGGACAGCCGGACTATATCCTTTGGCCGGACTGTTAGACTATGAAGATACAAGATTGAAGACTTCGTCTCGTGTCCGGATGGGACTCTACTTGGCGTGGAAGGCAAGCTAGGCAATACGGATATGTATATCTCCTCCTTCGTAACCAACCTTGTGTAACCCTAACCTCTCCGGTGTCTATATAAACTGGAGGGTTTTAGTCCGTAGGACAACATACAATCATACCATAGGCTAGCTTCTAGGGTTTAGCCTCTCCGATCTCGTGGTAGCCTCTCCGATCTCGTGACAGCCGGATCAGCTCCTTATTCCACTATTGCGATATCTTTGTCCTGGACAAAGACCAAGAGCTGGTGCAGGTGAAAGAATAGCTTATGGGGCTGGAGTCAAAGGAGCTTTCATAGACATAGAAATCATAATGGAAAGAGCAGGCCTGCGAGCAGCGAGTGCCCTTTGTAAGTTGCGAGCCTGCCTTACTGCCCCCCATATCATCAATATTAATCAAGCATGACGTAGGGTTTTACCTCCATCAAGAGGGCCCAAACCTGGGTAAAACATTGTGTCCCCTGCCTCCTATTACCATCCGCCTTAGACACACAGTTTGGGACCCCCTACCCGAGATCCGCCGGTTTTGACACCGACATTGGTTCTTTCATTGAGAGTTCCTTTGCGTCGTTGCCGTTAGGCTTGATGGCTCCTACTATCATCGATAGCGATGCAGTCCAGGGTGAGACTTTTCTCCCCGGACAGATCTTCGTGTTCGGCGTCTTTGCACTGCGTGCCAATCCGCTTGGCCATCTGGAGCAGATTGAAAGTTACGCCTGTGGCCACCAGGTCAGGTTTGGAAGCTTAAACTACAAGGCCAATATGCGTGGAGACTTGATCTTCGACGGATTCGAGCCTCTGCCTTGTGCGTCACGCGGTTACGATGAGTACGATTTTGCTCTACCATCGGACAGTGTTTAGGAGATCGTACAGGCAGCCGCTCCGACCCTCAATTTGGAGCCAGTTACACCGTCCATGGACGGGTGGATGGACCCTGCCACGGAGGCCTTACCCTCAGCAGTGATCGAGCCAAACATCGACCTTACCTTGCACGAGAGCCGTGTTGTTAAACTTTCGGATCCTTCTCCGGCCATGGACTCTGAACCGCGTGCGCCCGTTCCTATCGAATCCGATTTGGCGCCGATCATGGAGTTTACCTCCGCGGATATTTTCCAGCACTCGCGCTTTGGCGACATACTGAACTCATTAACGTCTCTCTCCTTGTCAGGAGGATCCTGGCCGAACTATGTCCGACAGGACTGGGATGCGGACAATGAAGAAATTCGTGGCCCACCCACCACCCACTTAGTAGCCATTGTCGATGACTTAACCGACATGCTCGACTTCGACTCCGAAGACATCGACGGTATGGACGACGATGCGGGAGACGAAGAGGAACCACTGCCCACAGGGCACTGGACAGCCACCTCATCATACGATATATACATGGTGGATACACCCAAAGAAGGCAATGGCGACGAGATAGCGGAGGATGACCCCTCCAAGAAGCAACCCAAGCGCCGATGTCAGCGGCGCCGCTCTAAGTCCCGCCAAAGCAAAAGTGGTGATACCGACACAGGAGATAATAACACTCCGGATAGTGCCGAAGACAACAACAATCCCCTCCAGCAAGATTTAGAGCAGGAGGATGGAGGAGCCAGCCCTCCTGAGAGAGCGGTAGATGGGGAGGCGGAGGATGATAATTACATGCCCCCCTCCGAAGATGAGGCAAGCCTCGGCGATGACGAATTTGCCGTGCCAGAGGATCCCTTCGAACAAGAGCGCTTCAAACACCGACTTATAGCCACGGCAAATAGCCTTAAGAAAAAGCAGCAGCAGCTTCAAGCTGATCTAGATCTTCTAGCTGATAGATGGACTGAAGTCCTCGCGGCCGAGGAATATAAACTCGAGCGCCCCTCCAAGAGTTACCCAAAATGCAGGTTGCTACCCCGACTGGAGGAAGAAGTGTATGACGCGGCTGATCGGCCACCTCGTGGCCGCGATAGAGAGGCATTCCAGCCAAAAACTCAGCCTGCACCTCGACGCCATTCAAATAAAAAGGCATGGGGAGATACGCCAGACCTGCGAGACATATTGGAGGACAAAGCAAAGCATGCAAGATCGATCTACGGACCATGAGGGCGCGCCACTATGCGAGATGATAAACGTCACACCAGATACAGTAAAAGTAAATCCGGCCGGGCCGAACACAGCGGGCAAGACCCATTCAAGCTGCGTTGCGATATAGCCCAATACAGAGGCGCCGCACACCCCTTATGCTTCACAGACGAAGTAATGGATCATCAAATCCCAGAAGGTTTCAAACCTGTAAATATTGAATCATACGACGGCACAACAGATCCCGCGGTATGGATCGAGGATTTCCTCCTCCACATCCACGTGGCCTACGGTGAGGACTTACACGCCATCAAATACCTCCCACTAAAGCTCAAGGGACCAGCGCGACATTGGCTTAACAACTTGCCAGCAAAGTCCATTAGCTGTTGGGAAGATCTGGAAGCCGCATTCCTCGACAACTTTCAGGGCACTTATGTGCGGCCACTAGATGCCGATGACTTGAGCCACATAATTCAGCAGCCAGAAGAATCGGCTAGACAATTCTGGACTCGGTTCCTAACAAAGAAAAATCAAATCGTCGACTATCCGGATGCAGAGGCCCTAGCAGCTTTCAAACACAACATCCGCGACGAATGGCTAGCCCGGCACCTTGGTCAGGAAAAGCCGAAATCTATGGCAGCCCTCACGACACTCATGACCCACTTTTGTGCGGGAGAAGACAGCTGGCTGGCTCGCAGTAATAACATATCAAAGAACCATGGTACTTCGGATACCAAGGACGACAATAGCAGGTCACGTCGCAACAAACATAAGCGCCGCATTAACAGCGATAATACCGAGGATACAGCAGTCAATGCCGGATTCAAAGGCTCTAAACCCGTTCAGCGAAAAAAGCCATTCAAACAAAGTACGCCGGGTCCGTCCAGCTTGGACCGTATACTCGATCGCTCGTGTCAAATACACGGCACCCCAGAAAAGCCAGCCAATCACACCAACAGGGATTGTTTGGTGTTCAAGCAGGCCGGCAAGTTAATTGCCGAAAACAAGGACAAGGGGCCACATAGCGATGACGAGGAGGAGCCCCGGCAGCCACACACCGGAGGACAGAAGAGGTTTCCCCCACAAGTGCGGACGGTGAACATGATATACGCAACCCACATCCCCAAGAGGGAGCGGAAGCATGTGCTCAGGGACGTATATGCGTTGGAGCCAGTCGTCCCAAAGTTCAACCCATGGTCCTCCTATCCGATCACTTTCGATCGCAAGGACCATCCCACTAGTATCCGTCATGGCAGATTCGTTGCACTGGTTCTGGACCCAATCATTGATGGATTTCACCTCACTCAAGTCCTTATGGATGGCGGCAGCAGCCTGAACCTGCTTTATCAGGACACAGTGCGCAAAATGGGTATAGACCCCTCAAGGATCAAACCCACAAAAATGACCTTTAAAGGCGTCATTCTAGGCGTAGAGGCCCATTGCACAGGCTCAATTACACTGGAAGTGGTCTTCGGATCCCCGGATAACTTCCGAAGCGAAGAGTTAATCTTCGATATAGTCCCGTTCCGCAATGGTTATCTTGCACTCCTCGGGCGAACCGCATTTGCGAGATTCAATGCGGTACCACATTATGCATACCTCAAGCTCAAGATGCCAGGACCTCGCGGGGTTATTACAGTCAATGGAAACACAAAGCGCTCTCTCCGAACGGAGGAGCACACCGCGGCCCTCGCAGCAGAAGCGCAAAGCAGCCTCTCAAGGCAATCCACCTGTTCGGCGTTTCAAGACCCGGACACCTTCAAGCGCGCTCGGAGCAATCGGCAACTAGACCGCCTGGCGCGATCTGAGCTCGCGTAGCAATGCGGCCCCCACCCCAGTCCCAGCCGAATGGCGAAACTCGTGCCATGCGTACATAATTACGCATTAAAAATACCATGGGCACAGGTGGGGAGGGGGGCACAACTGCGGCACGCCCCAAGACGCGGCTTAAACCGCACTAGCGGCTTCCCGTTTGGTTATTTTTCTCTTTTTCAGGACCTTAATCCCTGGAAACCCTGTCCGGCAGCACTATTGCCGAACACATGATGCAGCAACCAAGGAGGCAGAAAGCTACGTCACACCATGGAATTCCCAGGTGGATTACAATAACGAGCGAAATATTTGATTTAATACTGTTCCTCAGCTTGCCCTTGGAAGGGACATAGTCCTACTCTTTGCTTATCGCACCATCTGTATCATTCTGCTTTAACGCACCTTTTTGAATAAACAACACATAACATTAGGACTATTATTGCATTCTTGTTATATATATATGTGTTCATTAATGACGCCTTGCAACCGTACACTTTGGTATGACCAATACACCAGGGGCTTATGTACCCCACAATATGGTGTGAAAAGTCCGAACGCTTCCACAAGTGCGGCACCCCGAACTTATAGCATTATATGCATCAGCTCCGAATCATGTCTTTGGTCAAATGTTGGGTTTGCCCGGCTCCTATGTTTTGGTACCTTACGTTCCGCTCTATTGGCTAAGGTAGCGTAGGAGAACTACTGCGATTGTGCCCCGGTTCTGCTAGGCTAAGCACCTCAGTAGAGAAAGCTAAAATTGATTGTCATGATAAGGCGAGAGACTGGTCGCTGTTCGGCGAGGTTTTTGAGTCCCTAAAGGCTTATGCCGCTTAGAGCGAGGGGCCGGCCCTGTCCGGCTTAAAGGCGTGTATCGCGCCCCGAATTCGGCCTTCCGAATACCAGGGGCTTTGCCGAAATTAAAATTATAGAATTCTATGGCTAAGTGAGAGTGATAAAGCATTATTAATCCAGTTTCCTTGTTCGTTGTGCTAAGCACCTCCCTCGAAGGACCCAAACATGGGAACAAGAGTGCTCAGGTTTATCCCGAACACCCCAGCACTCGTGGCATGGAGGCAGAAGCCGAGGACTAGCCATCTCTCAGATTGGATAAACAGCCAAACAGAAGGTAATATTTTAAATTCACACAAGTGTTGCATAGCGCATATGAAACAAGTTTTCATCATACAGGATCACACGAGCAAGTTTACTCAAATATTACATCCTTTGAACATTCATCCGCTACAAGACGGGCACCCTTCAGGACACCCTCATAATAAATTTTGGGGGTGCGATGCTCCTTGCCCTGCGGCGGCCCTTCCTTGATCAGCTTCACGGCGTCTAGCTTAGCCCACTGCACCTTCACACGGGCGAAAGCCCGGCGTGCACCTTCGATGCAGATGGACCGCTTGACGACCTCCAGCCGTGGGCAGGCATCCACAAGCTGCCTCACCAGGCCGAAGTAGCTATTCAAAAGGGCGTCGCTAGGCCACAACCAGACTATAAGGCCCTTCATGGCCTGTTCGGCCGCCTTGTGCAGCTCGACCAGCTGCTTTAGCTGGTCGCTCAGAGGCATCGGGTGTTCGGTCCTAGTATACTGAGACCAGATCAACTTCTCCGTTGAGCTTCCCTCCTCGGCCTGGTAAAACTGTGTGGCATCCGACACGCTGCGGGGCAAATCTGCGAACGCTCCTGGAGAGCTCCGAATTTGGGTAAGTAATCGGTAATTTACTTTTACATGCTTGCTCTGCATATAGAATGCCTTACTCGCTGCTATCTTCTTCATCGCGTCGATCTCCTAGAGGGCCTTTTGGGCTTCAGCCTTGGCACTTTTTGCGCTCTCGAGGGCCGCGGCAAGCTCAGACTCTCGCGTCTTCGAGTCAAGCTCCAACGCCTCGTGTTTCGTCATGAGAGCCTGGAGCTCTTGCTGCACCTCGCCCACCCGAGCCTCTTGCTTTTCTCGCTCGGTGCACTCCTTGACCGCTTTATCTTCGGCCTCGGACAATGCTTGCTTTAGGGTCGCCACTTCAGTCATGGCCCCTGGCAAATTCATAATGATCCTGTCATTTTGCAATCGCACTCTTTTTATACATATCCACAGACTAGGTACTACTTACCTTTGTTCTCCTCGAGCTGCCTCTTGGCAAGACCGAGCTCATCCTGGGACCCTTTAAGGTCCTGCTTCGGTACGGCGACCTCCGCAGTCAGTGCGGCGGACGCCAGCAACGAAGCCTGCATATGCATATTGACATACTCATATTAGACTCCTGCGATATTGTTTGATCCTCTATTCGGCTTTTCTTTGTGAACACCGAACAGAGCATCAGGGGCTACTGTCTATGCGGTAATATTTTCCTATATTTCAAACACTTACCTCAGAGCCTGTTAGAAGGCTGGCACAGGCTTCAGTCAATCCGCTCTTGGCGGACTGAACCTTCTGGATCACCGCACTCATGATAGTACGGTGGTCCTCGTCGATGGAAGCGCTGCGAAGCGCTTCCAGCAGATTGTCCGGCGCCTCTCGATGGACAGAGGTCACCGGTATAGGTGTCTCACCCCTCTTAGAAGGAGGCCGCTTGCCCGAACCCAGAACAACTGGAGGTTCCGGCGCGGTGTTCGGCTGAGGGCCGAACTTGGAGCTCTCAGGGGCCTTGTCCCCTCGGCTCCCGGAGTCCGGGAGGCCGCCTTGAGGCGCCTCCGGGACTGTCTCCCCTCGACTCGGTGCCTCGTGAGACAGCACCTCGGCATCGTCCGCAGGATGAGGGGAGGTGGCGGTCGGGACTGGATCGCTATCCATATCCGACGAGCCCAGGGAGCCGTCCGAGGATACATCGATACGGGCTCGGGGCGGCCTGCATAATCATATTTCGGCATTAGGTGAAGTAGTGCGACAAAGGAATACTATGAGTTACTCTGGTATTCAAATACTTACGACTTCCCCAGGGGCTTGGCCCTGGGTAGCTAATCGTCTTCGCCGTCGGCGGCGCTGGTAGAGCTGTCCGGAAGGAGAGTCCTCCCCTTCTTGGACCCTTCGGCCTTCCCAGTTGGGCCGACCTTCCTTTTCTTGTCTCCCCCATCTGGAGGGGTAGCATCTTCTTCTGCCTCCTCGTCTTCGGGGGAGGATTGCACCGTAGAGTCCTCGGACAGTGAGTCCGATGACGCCTGGCATCGGGAACTCTTTCGGGTTCCCTTGGCCTTCTTGGTCTTCTCCGGCACCGTATAAGGAGCCAGAGTTAGCATCTTCGCCAGAAGAGCGTCTGCTGGGCCTTCGGGCAAAGGATACGGACAGTCGATCTGTCTGGCCGTCTCCTGCCAGTCCTGTCAAAGGTACGGGAGTTTAGATCCCGCATGGAGTCAATCTATGAAAAATAGGTATCCTGTAAGAGGTAAAGCAGCCTACCGCGCTGGCTTGGCGCTTCACGCTGAATCCGCGATCCTCAGTAATGGGAGGGGGGACCTCGGCGCTCTTGAACAGCACCCTCCAGGCATCTTCGTGAGTTGTGTCGAAGAGCCTATTCAGAGTTCGGTGCTGCGCCGGGTCGAACTCCCACAAGTTGAAGGCCCGTTGTTGGCATGGTAGGATCCGGCGGTGGAGCATGACCTGGACTACGTTGACGAGTTTTAGCTTCTTGTTCACCATGTTTTGAATACATGTTTGGAGTCCGGTCAGCTCTCCCGAACTACCCCAGGACAGGCCCTTCTCTTGCCAGGAGGTGAGCCACGTGGGGAAGCCAGACCGGAACTCGGGGGGCCGCTACCCATGTAGGGTCACGCGGCTCGGTGATGTAGAACCACCCCGATTGCCACCCCTTTATGGTCTCCACAAAGGAGCCCTCGAGCCATGTGATGTTGGGCATCTTGCCCACCATGGCGCCTCCGCACTCCGCCTGGCGGCCACTCACTACCTTTGGCTTGACATTGAAAGTCATTAGCCATAAGACGAAGTGGGGCTTGATGCGGAGGAAAGCCTCGCACATGACGATAAACGCCGAGATGTTGAGGATGAAGTTGGGGGCCAGATTGTGGAAATCCAGGCCGTAGTTGAACATGAGCCCCCGGATAAATGGGTGGAGAGGAAATCCCAGTCCATGGAGGAAATGGGTGAGGAACACTACCCTCTCATGGGGCCTGGGGGTGGGGATGAGCTGCCCCTCCTCTGGGAGCCGGTGCGCGATGTTGTCGGGCAAGTATCCGGCTCTCAAGCTTCTTGACGTGTCCCTTCGTGACGGAGGAGACCATCCACCTGCCTCCCGCTCCGGACATGGTTGGAGAAGGTCGTGGTGGGAAATGCAAACTTGGGCGCTGGAGCTCGAGTGTGCGAAGGTGGGTGAGCAAAGGAGGAAGAAGGCATGGATGAAAAAGTAAATCCTTATCCCTTTATATGGGCGGACGAAACTATGCGTCCCAACTAGCCTGGTAAACTCGCTTGTCCCCCAAGTGCCATGATCGATGGCACGGTTGGGTTACCCACACCCGTATTGATGAGAATCCTGCGATAAGGGGACATGATCTCTGCTTTGACAAGACGTGTCAAAAAACTACCTCGCGTTATGTGCGGGGCTAGTTAAAGGAAACAGTTTGAATAATCACCGGGCCATGACATAATGTCGTGTTGCCAAAACAAGTCAGCAAATTGGATTTGTAGAAATATTATTCTCTCTACGGTGGTATGTGGAACTTATTTTGCAGGGGCGGACACTATCCTTATATTCAAATTCTTCCGTGGTATATTCGGAGGAGGAACCCGCCTTGCAATGCCGAAGACAATACTGCGTGCCGGACTCATCGTCATTGAAAGCCTGGTTTAGGGGCTACTGTGGGAGTCCTGGATTAGGGGGTCTCCGGACAGCCAGACTATATCCTTTGGCCGGACTGTTAGACTATGAAGATACAAGATTGAAGACTTCGTCTCGTGTCCGGATGGGACTCTACTTGGCGTGGAAGGCAAGCTAGGCAATACGGATATGTATATCTCCTCCTTTGTAACCGACCTTGTGTAACCCTAACCTCTCCGGTGTCTATATAAACCGGAGGATTTTAGTCCGTAGGACAACATACAATCATACCATAGGCTAGCTTCTAGGGTTTAGCCTCTCCGATCTCGTGGTAGATCTACTCTTGTACTACCCATATCATCAATATTAATCAAGCAGGACGTAGGGTTTTACCTCCATCAAGAGGGCTCGAACCTGGGTAAAACATTGTGTCCCCTGCCTCCTGTTACCATCCGCCTTAGACGCACAGTTCGAGACCCCCTACCCGAGATCCACCGGTTTTGACACCGACAGGTTGCCTCCCAACAAGCGCTATTGTTTCATGCCCCTAGCTAGGCATAAAGCAAGGATCTAAGTTTTGTCATCTTTGGTCTTAGATCCATAAGATGCCCTCATGATTGATTCATATGGTGGCCTAATTCTTGTTCTAGGGAAGTGTTCCATAACCTTCCTTAGTGGAAATTGAAATTTAATATTGCCTTCTTTCATATCAATCACGACACCAATAGTATGTAAAAACGGTCTACCAAGAACAATTGGACAAGATGGATTGCAATCAATATCAAGAACAATAAAATCCGTGGGCACATAATTCCTATTTGCAAGAATAAGAACATTATTAATTCTCCCCATAGGCTTTTTAGTAGTAGAATCTGCCAAGTCCAAATTTAAAGAACACTCTTCAATATCGGTAAGACCAAGCACATCACATAAAGATTTCAGAATTGTAGAAACACTAGCACCCAAGTCACATAAAGCAAAACACTCATAATTTTTAATCTTGACTTTGATAGTAGGTTCCCATTCATCATCTAATTTTCTAGGAATTGAAACTTCTAATTTCAATTTTTCTTCAAAAGCTTTCATCATAGCATCAACAATATGTTTAGTAAAAACTTTATTTTGTTCATAAGCATGGGGTGAATTTATCATGGATTGCAACAAAGAAATACAATCAATCAAAGAGCAACTATCATAATTAAAGTCTTTGTAATCCAAAAGAGTTGGCACATCACTAGTTAAAGTTTTGACCTCTTCAGACCCAATTTTATCAATTTTCTTACCAAGATTTTCACCCTCCGAATTATCAGGATGCCTTCTAGCTAAAGTTGACTCGTATCCAGTCCCCTTTTCATCAATCTTAATATTACTAAACAAGGAATCAATAGAAGAAACACCAGTCATTTTAAGATCTTCATCACTTTTATGAAAATAATCACTAGAAAACGCTTTTTCTAAAAATTCTCTTCTAGCTCTAAGCATAGCGGTTCTTTTATTACTTTCATCCATAGAAACATAAAGAGCTTTAATTGATTCCTCAACCTTATGCACAAAAATTTACATCTTGAGATTTTATACATCATGAGAAATACTATCAACACTTCTAGACAAATCATCAATCTTATTCAACTTTTCTTCCATTGTAGCATTAAAAACTTTTTGATTATTGATAAATTCTTTAATATTATTCTCACCTATTATTATTGTAAGAAGGATTTCCATAGTAATTACCATAATTATTAGAGGAATTACTAGGAAAAGACCTAGGATTAAAATTACCTCTATAAGCATTGTTAATGAAATTATTTCATGCGATAAAATTTCACATCTACGGCATCACTATTTTGCTAAATAAAAGTAGACAAAGGCATGTCATTGAAATCAACAGGAGCACTTTTACTAGCAACGAATTTCATAAGAGCATCCACTTTTTCACTCAAAGAAGAAATTTCTTCAACCGAATTAACTTTTTTACTAGTAGGGCTCTTTCGGTATGCCATTGTGAATAATTTGCCATGATATCATCAAGAAATTTGGTAGCTTCACCCAAAGTAATTTCCATAAAAGTACCACCCGTGGCAGAATCTAAAAGATTGCGAGAAACGAAATTCAACCCCGTATAATTTTTTTGTAGGATCATCCAAAGATTTAACCCATGAGTTGGGAAATTCCTTAGCATCATTTTCATGCTTTCCCAAGATTATGCAACATGCTCATGTTCAAGTTGCTTGAAATTCATGATCTAGGTTCTAAGGGAAATAATTTTTGTGGGCGGAAAATACTTAGTGATATTAGCTGTATACCCTATCTTGTATCCAGTAGTAAGTCTACTCTTCTTACCCCCTCTCCTCTACCTTTTGTGGCCCATCTATTAGCTTTTTGACCATCTTTGAGTCATAGCGAGACGGCTCTATCTCTTTTCACAAGTACAGCCGTAAGTACAGTTGCGGGCGTCAACGATCAGCAGTACTGAGCTACGGAAAGTCTATCGAATTATAGCTACGGAAAGTCTATTGAAAGGACCTAATCAAAGGCTACTACAGCTATAACTGACCCGCCTATGGAATCTATTGGCTCGGCTGAACCGACATGAAATGAAAGCATCTTTGCACTTATTCCAAGAATTGATACTATTTCGAGGCAAAGAAGAAAACCATTTTTTTGCAGAATCACGCAAAAAAAAAGAAAATAATTTCATCTTCACAACATCATTGTCCACATATTTTTTTGCATATAGCATAATTCTACGAATGTGTTGAGATGGGACGCGGCATCCTCATTAGGAGTACTGGAAAATTGATCTTTCATAACAAAGATTCAGCAAAGCAGTATCAATATCACAAGATTCCGCACTAGTGGTAGGAGCAATCAGAGTGCCAATAAAATCATTGTTGTTGGTATTTGAGAAATCACACAACTTGGTGTTCTTGTGAGTCATGGTGACTACGCAACAACATTGCAGTCAAAAACAAATCCGGCAAGAAAACGACGAACGAAAAAGAGGGCGAATAAAACGGCATTTTTTGTGAAGTGGGGGATATGAAAATGAGAGGCAAATAGAAAATAATGTAAATTGCAAGGAGATGAGATTTGTGATTAGGAACCTGGTAGATGGTGATGATCCTCCTGGCAACGGCACCAGAAATTCCTTTGATGTCTGCTAGAACTATGTCGGTATTTCCCCAAAGAGGAAGGGATGATGTAGCACAACAACGGTAGGTATTAGCCTCAATGATGAGACCAAGGTTATCGAACCAATAGGAGAACCAAGCAACACTACGTAAACAACACCTACACACAAATAACAAATACTCGCAACCCGATGTGTAAAAGGGGTTGTCAATCCCTTTCGGGTAACGGTGCTAGAAATTGGCAAATAGACGTGATAAAAATATGATAGATGGGATAAATAGATCTCGGATAAAATGAATTGCAGCAAGGAAATATGCCCTAGAGGCAATAATAAAGTTGTTATTTATATTTCTTTATATCATGATACATGTTTATCATTCATGCTAGAATTGTATTAACCGGAAACTTAGTACATGTGTGAATACATAGACAAAACAGAGTGTCCCTAGTA
Source organism: Triticum urartu (assembly GCF_003073215.2). Classification (NCBI taxonomy): domain Eukaryota; kingdom Viridiplantae; phylum Streptophyta; class Magnoliopsida; order Poales; family Poaceae; genus Triticum; species Triticum urartu. The sequence continues at coordinate 416,208,164 of NC_053025.1, forward strand.
TGCCACTAATTGACTAGCTCATTAATCAAAGATGGTTAAGTTTCCTGAACATATACATGTGTTGTCATTTGATGAATATGATCACATCATTAGAGAATGATGTGATGGACAAGACCCATCCGTTAGCTTCGCATAAATGGTCGTTTAGTTTTATTGCTATTGCTTTCATCATGACTTATACATGTTCCTCTAACTATGAGATTATGAAACTCCCGAATACCAGAGGAACACCTTGTGTGCTATCAAATGTCACAATGTAACTAGGTGATTATAAAGATGCTCTACAGGTGTCTCCGATGGTGTTTGTTGAGTTGGCATAGATCGAGATTAGGATTTGTCACTCCGATTGTCGGAGAGGTATCTCTGGGCCCTCTCGGTAATGCACATCACTATAAGCCTTGCAAGCAATGTGACTAATGAGTTAGTTGTGGGATGTTGCATTACGGAACGAGTAAAGAGACATGTCGGTAACGGGATTGGACTAGGTATGATGATACCGATGATCGAATCTTGGGCAAGTAACATACCGATGACAAAGGGAACACCGTATGTTGTCATGCAGTTTGACCGATAAAGATCTTCGTAGAATATGTAGGAGCCAATATGAGCATCCAGGTTCCGCTATTGGTTATTGACCGGAGATGTGTCTCGGTCATGTCTACATAGTTCTCGAACCCGTAGAGTCCGCACGCTTAACGTTCGATGACGATTTGTATTATGAGTTATGTGATTTGATGTACCGAAGGTTGTTCGAAGTCCTGGATGAGATCACGGACATGATGAGGAGTCTCAAAATGGCTGAGATGTAAAGATCGATATATTGGAAGGCTATATTCGAACATCGAAAAGGTTCCGAGTGACTCGGGTATTTTTTGGAGTACCGGAGAGTTATGAGAATTCGTCGGGGGAAGTAGTGGGCCTTAATGGGCCATACGGGAAAGGAGAGAAGGGCCTCAAGGGTTGGCCGCCCCCCATGGCAAGTCCGAATTGGACTAGGGAGGGGGCGGCGCCCCCCTCTCTTTCCTTCTCCATCTCCTACTCCTTCCCTCTCTCCCTCTTGGAAAAGGAAGGGGACTCCAACTAGGATTGGGAATCCTAGTTGGACTCCCCCTACAGGCGCGCCCATCGTAGGCTGGCCTCCTCCTCCACCCTCCTTTATATACGTGGGCAGGGAGCACCCCAAAGGGACTCCAAGATTTGTCTTAGCCGTGTGCGGTTCCCTCCTCCACAGTTACACACCTCGGTCATATCGTCGTAGTGCTTAGGCGAAGCCCTGCACCAGTAACTTCATCATCACCGTCGCCATGCCGCTGTGCCGACGGAACTCTCCTTCGGCCTCAACTGGATCAAGAGCCTGAGGGACGTCATCGAGCTGAATTTGTGCTGAACACGGAGGTGCCGTACGTTCGGTACTTGGATCAGTTGGATCGTGAAGACGTCCGAGTACATCAACCGCGTTACTAAACGCTTCCGCTTTCGGTTTACAGGGTACGTAGACACACTCTCCCCTCTCGTTTCTATGCATCCCTAGATAGATCTTGCGCGATCGTAGGAATTTTTTTGAAATACTGCGTTCCCCAACAGAAATGAACAAAGTTGCTGATATGGTGCGATAATGATCGACTGAACTTACTTCTGGAGCATTTAAGTCATGTCCGCATAGTCCTGGGGATCTTTTCGTCTCGAGTCTAAGATGGTTACTACTCCCCGGTCAAGGTTAATCTCTAGCAGAATAAAGTGGAACCTGCACACGCATGCATAACTCATCAATTACATTACTATAAATCTCGAGTAATAAGGGAAACCGAATATGCACAAGACAGTAACACTCACTTGAAGTTGTAAGGAAAGAGTATTTTATCTTCTTTTGATTTTTAAGAAACGATTGTAGCAAGTTGTCCTCGGTATCTATGACTCTGTTTTTAACCTTCCATTCATGTATAATATTTGGGTTAATGAACCCAATGTCATAGATTTGTGCTTTTATGCATTCGACGATCTTCAATCTGCATAATACAGTGAGGATAATTATATATACATGCAATGAAAGAGCTGAGCTATATACAGAGACTTAATTACAGAAGTAATACTTACAGACATTAGCAAGTCACGAGTTGTTTGTCAAGGGCCAATTGATTGTATAACCGGAATAACTCCACAAATTCAACAGGCAACAACTCAGTTCCAACGAGGTCGTGCTACTCTTTAATTCTCAGCATCAAAGTATCTTTCCCAGAATCGCTGTAGGTTTTCATGTACCATTCATGCAATCTTCGCATCATCATTGTTAGAGGAGGATGATCCGGTTTGATGAGAGGCTGCCCGTACCGGTATCTAAATTCGTCCACCTCCATTATTTCAAACTCTACATCATCGCTCAGGTAATCAGCAGGATTGGTACCGAGCACCATCCCCGACTGATTAGCGACGATATTGCTAGACACCTTGAGAGAGGAGCCACGATTGGTTCGCCTGTTCGCCGAGCTGGGGAATTTTTTCACACTTCTTCATTGTGCTAACCTTGCATCACTGGAAGTACTTCCTGAGTCCCGCACATCTTGATAGTTGGAATCCGGCGGAGGCGGTGGTGGTCGCTTCAGGGCATCTATAATGCGCTTCACTTTCACCAGATCTAGCGTCTCCTTCGGAGGTGGAGGTTTCTTTGCAAAAAAACCTCACTTCGGCAGCACAGATCTCCTCATTTTCCTTCTCGGTCCTCTCATACGGTAACTTTTCCAGAGCCTTGAGATATGGACCGTATCTGAATTACTTCGTGCCTCTGCTTGTACTGCTAGCCACCGAAGCGGCGTCGTCTCTCTTCCGCCATTGCTGATGAGGTGGAGAAGGAGGCAGAGTGCTCTGACGCGCCGGAGGAGCCGGAGCAGCTGCATCTGTCTTCCGCCGTTGCTGACGAGGCGGAGGAGGAGGCGGAGTGCTCGGACACGCTGGAGGAGGCGGAGTGCCCTCACGCGCCGGAGGAGGCGGAGAAGAATGCGGAGTGCCCTGATCACTCACCAGAGGAGGAGGAGGCGGAGTGCCATCACTTTCCGGAGGAGGAGGAGGAGGCGTCCAGTTTGGATGTACTCCTTCCTCCATATACATGTACTCAAAGCATTAACCAGCTGATTCTCCCCTTCACCTGTAGGGTGGTCAAGCTCCAGCTCCTCAAATCCCTCCATTATTTCATCCAACGTCACAATAGCATAGCCATGTGGAGTCGGACAGCAGTGAAAAGTTCCATCAGGTTGAGGAGGTGCAACAGAGCCAACAACCGCCTTCAAAGTCAGGTTCTGCCATTCCGTCATAAGCTCGCAATGTTGAGCCTCCATGATAGTATCCATGGGGTAGCGAGGAGCCGTGAAATCAGGCTGAACAAGCTCCATGGAAGCCATGCTGGTTCTCCGCTGAGATGGTGGGGTAGCTTCGTGCCGCTGAGATGGTTGGCAGGCAGCTGCAAGTTCCTCTAGCTTCGCTATTCTTGCATTGAGCTTCTGCATTTCGCTCAGATCCGCTTTCCTCTTTCTCTCTCGTCTTCTGTAACTGCCTGCGCCAGGAAACCCAACCACCCGCAGAACGGAGCCTGGTGTGCCTCGTGTTCGTCCAGGGTGCTCAGGATTCTTGAGGGCTTTAGTCAGCTCGTCCTTCTCTCTGTCGAGAATGAACGTCCCTTCCTGCACTGCGGTGATATAATCCTGAAGCTTCTTGATGGGTATTGCAAGTTGCTCGTTCGTCCAACGACACTCCCCTGTTTCTGGGTCCAAAGTTCCCCCAACCCCAAAGAACCGAGTCCTTGAACGGTCTGGCCAATTCAATGTCGCTGGTTGGATCCCTTTAGCAAGCAGGTCTTGCTTAGCTTTGTCCCACAATGGCCGGGCTTTGTGGTAGCCACCTGACCCCGTGTGATGGTGATACTTCTTCTTTGTAGCATTTTTCTTGTTTGTCTCTGACATTTCTTACCCTTCTCCAATGTCTTGTAGGCCACAAATGTGGGCCAGTGATCTCTTATCTTCTCATATCGGCCGGTGAATTCTGGAGTCTTCCCTTTGTCGACAAACTTTGTGTTCAACTCTTTCTTCCACCTCCTGAATAGACCTTCCATCTTCTTAAGAGCACACGCATTGACCTTTGGCTCTATAACTGGCTTATTCGGATCCTCCTCTGGTGGTAGGGTGAAATTTGCCTTCAGGGAGGTCCAAAGATCATCTTTCTTTCTATCCTTGACATAAGAAACTTCAGGGTCGTCCTTAGGCTTATTACATTGCTGGATGCTGATCGGGATGTTGTCCATAATAATAGCTCCTCACTGAGCAACAAATGCATCCTTGGTCCGCTTGGGTTCAATCGGTTGGCCATCATCCGCGATTTCTGTGATTGCGAACCTTTCATCCTAGCGCCACCTTTTCTTCGAGCCTCGTCTCGTTACAGAAGTTTGGCTCGATCCGGAGGGCTATAAAAGAAGAAAGAAGCATTAATATATGTGCATACTAAAACAATTAATGCATCAATTAGTCAGCACATGCTTAATTAATATATATACCTCGCCGGACTTTGCAACAGCTCCCTCCTCCATTCGGTCATCGGAGCCATCATCATGGTCTCCTTCTTCCTCCACCATTCGGTCACCGGAGCTGTCATGATCATGTCCTTCCCCCTCCATTGTTCGATCACTGGAGCCATCATCCTCTCCTTCCTGACCATCTGTGTCATTGAGAAACGACAAGACATCACCTCCGTCGCAGATTATATCCCCAACAACTCTTCTTGTTCTAAGTCCCTGTCCATAATTTCTGCAAATATTACAAAATGGCAATATACAAACATGAGAGATGGATATATTAGTGGCAAACATAGACCTATGATAATATCACAACAAGCAATCATATGCATATATGAGCAATGGATTAGTTTTGGACCGCCTCTGTCATGCATGTCTGACGTCCCCCCTCATGTCAAAGTAATCGGGGTTATACTTTAAGGAGAGGACACTTTGCAAAAAATATTCTATGAGGGTGTAGGAGATCGACAACGCTCTTTCTTATAGGGTTTGAGTGGCCTCGAGAGTTTATCGGGTAGGGACGGGAGGGGGTAGGAGATCGACAACGCTCTTTCTTCTAGGGTTTGGGTGGCCTCGAGAGTTTATCGGGTAGGGGCGGGTAGGAGATCGACAACACTCTTTCTTCTAGGGTTTGGGTAGCCTCGAGAGTTTATCGGGTAGGGGCGGGTAGGAGATCGACAACACTCTTTCTTCTAGGGTTTGGGTGGCCTCGAGAGTTTATCGGGTAGGGGCGGGTAGGAGATCGACAACACTCTTTCTTCTAGGGTTTGGGTGGCCTCGAGAGTTTATCGGGTAGGGGCGGGTAGGAGATCGACAACACTCTTTCTTCTAGGGTTTGGGTAGCCTCGAGAGTTTATCGGGTAGGGGCGGGTAGGAGATCGACAACACTCTTTCTTCTAGGGTTTGGGTGGCCTCGGGAGTTTATCGGGTAGGGGTGGGAGGGGCTTGATCAACGTCCCCCCCTCATGTCTAAGTCAATGAACAACATGAAAATTTCTAAGTGAATGAAAAACTCTGATTTTGTTACATGTACTCCTACAACATGAAAATTACTAAGTGATTGCTAAAATGTTTGCTAAACTTTTATCCTTCATTTATATGAAGATCAATTGTCCAATATAACTATGTTACAAAACTCCTCTCACAACTCTCCGTGGTCCCCAAAAATCTGAAATCATTCACTAACATTGATGTTGGACTTGACTAAACATGCACTCCATAGTCCAATCAAGTATATAAGCCCGTGATGATCCAACACATACATGTTACAAAAATTTCTATGCTCACAAAAATATATAAGACCGAGGTGAATTGAAGTTATCGGGTTTATTTTTATACAACAAATGGACACCTTTTGTCGAATAGCGGAAGGACGATCAAGGACCAACAACTCCAACGTCGACGATCACTCCACAGAGATGCAACACCACAAATCCTGTAATTCCACCGAGTGAAAAAAATATTAGGTCACCACAATTTTGTTCTTCAATTTGTTTTATCAAGATCATCATGATGAAGTAACCACTCATCATATGCAAATTTTAAAATTTATTTCTCTATCTAAAAAAACCTAAAAAAGATTCTCTTCTTACTCGAGTTATGTAGGAGTTTTCTATTATATATGTATGCATGTGTATGTTTTTTGGCTCTCGACCTCACTTTGTTGTTGTGAACTCCACCATTTCTCTAAAAAAATTCTCTATGCAAAATTCTCTAAAAAATGTATTTCATCAACTTTGATGATAACCTATATATATATGCAAATTTCTCTAGAAAAATGACTTTGATCATGAATATCTCTAACTATGTAAATATTTTTATTATATTTAATAAATTCCAAAGTAGGAATTTCAATTATTCACATTTCCTTTGATTTGCAAAGGAGCTATATTCTCCCCAATTCTTTTGCACCCACAAAAATTACTCCATCTATTTGACAGTACCCACAACCCATTCCGCCAAAAACATTTGGTTCTATAGTTCAAAATTTTCAAATTTCATTCAGTTCAAATTTGGACCAGATTCGAACTCCATGGTCAAAGCGTAATTTAAATTGCACAAAAATTCTCAAACTTTGCCAGAATCTCTTTTGTGCATCAACACCTCACCACAAAAATTCCTAAAATTCCTAGAGCCCTTTGGCATTTCATCATATAGTGCATTGTTTAGCACTATCAAAAAATTCAGTAAATTTAGAAAAAAAATTGAGAGAGGGGGGAATCGATGCCATGCACTCCTTATCTTCCTCTCTCCCGCACGACATCGCCTCCTTTGAGTCACCCCGGACCCCCTTGGTCAGTGGCTCGCCACCGATGGCACAGTACTTGGCCGCAGGGCGTCAGGGTCGGCCGCGTCGGCAGCTAGTACATGGAGGAATAGGAGGAGGAGGGGATCGCGGCGGCGCTCACAGTGAGGATGCGTCGGCGTAGAGGAGCGGGCTCGGGGGCGGTGATGACAAGGACGGGCTCGGGGCAGGGTGCGGCGACGGTGTCGGTGTAGGGCGCGGCAACGACGATGAGGAGCGGGCGGCGACTGGGCAGGGCACGGCAACAGCTACGAGGAGCAGGGCATCGGCGTCAGGGCGGATGGCGTCGGCGTCGGGGAGAATGTGAGAACTTGCTGAAAAATTCCTAAGTGCCACTTATATAGGAAAGTCTTTGGTCCCGGTTCGTGGCACCAACCGGGACCAATGCCTCCCTTTAGTACCGGTTGGTGCCACCGACCGGGACCAAAGGTCAGTTTTCAGCAGCCCAAAGGGCGAGAAACAGAGACCTTTGGTCCCGGTTGGTGGAACCAACCGGGACCAAAGGCCTTGTGCTGGCGCGACACGGTGGGATGTTTAGTCCCACCTTGCTAGCTGAGAGGCGTAGAGTGTTGTTTATAAGCTCTGCTACGCCATCCCTCTCGAACTCCTCTCAAGTATAGGCCTACGGGCCTAATCTCACACTGCTATGCCTGTGGGCCTATTGGGCCTTCTGTGGGCCTGCATCTTGGCCCAACTAGCCAGGTTTCTAGTCATATGCAGGCCGTGGTGGCCCTGTAGGCGGCATTTTTTTAATTTTTTTCTTGTAATTTTTTGTTTTTTGCTTTATTTATTTTTAGTATTTTTGAGTGATTCTTTTTTGCTTTAGGTCACAAAAATTATAAACTTTCTGTGAAATTTGAATTCTATGAAATTTGTGTGAATCACTAGTTTGTGAATAATTTTACTTTAAAAATATATTTTTGAGTGATTCATTTTCCTGCTATGTAATATTAGTGTGTTTTATCATTATGTTAAATTAGGTAATTTTTAGGTTATTTTAAATGGGTGTTTTAATCAAAAACAGATTTTGTTATTTTAGTTTGCTATTAAAGTTTCTAACAAAAATACTTTCTATAAATTCTTTTTGCTATTAATGTTTTGAACAATTTTTTTTGATAATTTTAGTTGCATAAATTATATAATTTTAGTTTCAAAAATACTAGAGGTTTATAAAAGATTTTTAGTTAACTCTTTATGCTGTTGAAGAATATTATAATTTTGTTTTAGTTGATCAGAACAAAAAATTGATTCTTTTTACTTGCATAAATTTAATATAATTTCAGTTGCATAAATTTTACTTTTATTGATTCTTTTTAGTTGATTCCTTTTGCTATTAGAGTTTTATAAAAGCTTCTTATTTGATTCTTGTTGCTATTAGAGTTTTATAAAAAAAATTAGTTCATTATTTTTGCTATTAGAGTTTTATGAAAGTTTTCTAGTTCATTCCTGTTGCTATTAGTTCATTTTTTGAGGTAAATGACCCTGAGATTGAAAAGCAATACAAATGAACTCCGAAAAGGTTGAAATTTGACATGATATCATCATTTCACCCACATAGCATGTTCTAAAAAGTTGAGAGGGTTACGACAAAAGCTGGATGCACTTCATGTACCAAATAGGCAATCTCTTTCGAAGTATCTGGGTTTCATACGAAAACTCGTGTGTTATAAAGGGATTTCATTTTTTGAACTTATTTGAACTCCAGACTTTTCGTGTGTTCAAAATGCACCATTCAAAGTCACATCATCAATTTTCAACCCTTTCTGACTTCATTTGGTATTCTTCATGCATTTACTGATTTTTTTAGCTAAATGACCCTGAAATTAAAAAGCACTACAAATGAACTCTGGAAACATTGAAAGTTGGCATGGTATCATCATTTCACCCACATAACATGTTATAAAAAGTTGAGATGGTTACGACAAAAACTGGATGCACTTCATGTACGAAACGGACAATCTCTTTCGAAGTATCATGATTTCATACGAAAACTCATCTGTTACAAAAGGCATTTCATTTCTTCACATGTAACTGCAGTGATATTCTAGATCAAAGGTATCATCATAATAGTTGTGGAGATAAAGTCTTCACTTTTTCTTCACTTGTGTCCTTTGCTTATTGCATCGTAACCATGGATAATCTTCATTGTTTAACAGGGTGCTTGGGTTAGCCTTGACTTTGATGGGAGGAATTTCATGAAACTTTTCATAATCTTCAGACATGTCTATCTTGCCCTCCACTCCCACGATGTCTCTTTTTCCTGAAAGAACTATGTGGCGCTTTGCCTCATCGTATGATGTCTTCGCTTCCTTATCTTATCTTTTTTCTTGATTTGGTAGACATGTCCTTCACATGGAAAACCTGCACCACATCATTGGCTAGGACGAATGGTTTGTCCGTGTACCCAAGATTGTTCAGATCCACTGTTGTCATTCCATACCGTGGGTCTACCTGTACCCCACCTCCTAACATATTGACCCATTTGCACTGAAACAAAGGGACCTTAAAATCATGTTCATAGTCAAGTTCCCATATGTCCACTATGTAACCATAATATGTGTCCTTTCCCTTCTTGATTGCTGCATCAAAGCGGACACCACTGTTTTGGTTGGTTCTCTTTTGATCTTGGGCAATCGTGTAAACTGTATTCCCATTTATCTCGTACCCTTTGTAAGTCAATACAGTCGAAGATGGTCCCCTGGCCAACGAGTACAACTCATCAGAAATGGTGTTGTCACCCATGAGACATGTTTGCAACCAAATGCCGAAAGTCCTAATGTGTTCACATGTAATCCAGTCGTCACACTGCTCCAGGTGTTTGGAGCGCAGAATATTCTTGTGTTCATTGACATACGGGGTCACTCTCGGTGGGAAACGACACCTATGGGGTCACTGGGATCCGTTCTATGGTTGGCGGGTGCAGGGTTGTGCAAAGAGCGGGTCTGGAGGTCAGCACACAAATCGTTTACCCAAGTTCGGGCCATGGAGACGCGTAAAACCCTAGTCCTGCTTTGATGTATATTTAGGTGTGTAAGGACATATTTATCCCTAAGTGTTTTGGTGATTGATGACAACGCATTTGCGGACTAATCGTGTGCCATGAGTTTTCCAGACACTTCTTTGCTAGGCACAAGACGATTGGGTGCCCCTCGAAGACTGACGAAGACGGCGTCTTTTCTACGTTTCTTTTTGGTGGATTTGAGTCGTAGGAAAGCCCTACTATTAAGAGGGGGTCCGCGTTGGAAAGGTTTGGGTGGAATCATCATGTACACGTCTCCTTTTATCCCCTCCTTCTTCCTTGGAGCTTCCTCCGTTTTTCCTGCCTCCTTTGACTAGCTGCTGTTGTGGTTGCGGTAGTACTGCTCCTGGATCAACAGTAGTACTGTAGGCATCCACGGTAGTACCGCGCCGTGGCGCGGTAGTACCGCTGGTGCTCACGGTAGTACCGCTCCCCTGGAGCCGCACTACCGCTGCCCACCAGGCTAGTGCCGCCCCCTTGCGGTAGTAGGAGCGGATGTAATTTTTTACATCCGCACCTGCCGCGGTAGTACCGCTTTCGCCGTGCAGTAGTACCGCGCTATGCGGTTAGGCAGTAGTACCGCCCCTCGGCAGTACTACTGTGTTGGGTTTTTGCTACTTCCGTTTATTTGCGGAAGTAGGCACGGAAGTTCCCCTTCCCCCTGGCTGGGACTTTTGCCTTGCGGTAGTACCGCATGGGGGCGCGGTAGTACCGCGCGTGCGGAAGTACCACCCCCAGCTTGCGTCTGTTTCTGTGTTGGGGTCGCGGCAGTACCGTGGGACGGTACGGTTGTACCGCACTGCCGTGCGGTAGTACCGCGCGGCCTTGCGGTAGTACCGCTGGCCAGGCGCGATAGTACCGCTGGCCGCGGGCTGGTTGGTGGGTAACGGTTGGATATTTTCCACACACTATATAAAGGGTCAACTTCTTCCTCGTTGACTCACCTCTTCCACCATTAAAGCTCCATTATTGCTCCAAGCTCCATTTTCGCCCGATCTCACTCCCTAGCCAACCAAACTTGTTGATTTGCTCGGGAGTGGTTGAGAAGGCCCCGATCTACACTACCACCAAGAGATATTTGATTCCCCCTACTAATCCCTTGCAGATCTTGTTACTCTTGGGTGTTTGAGCATCCTAGACAGTTGAGGTCACCGCGAAGCCATAGTCCATTGTGGTGAAGCTTCATGGTGTCGTTGGGAGCCTCCAATTGAGTTGTGGAGATTGCCCCAACCTCGTTTGTAAAGGTTCGGTCGCCGCCTCCAAGGGTACCAATAGTGGAATCACGGCATCTCGCATTGTGTGAGGGCGTGAGGAGATTATGGTGGCCCTAGTGGCTTCTTGGGGAGCATTGTGCCTCCACACCGCTCCAACGGAGAGGTACTTCCTCTCAAAGGGAAGGAACTTCGGCAACACATCCTCGTCTCCACCGTCTCCACTCTTGGTTATCTCGTGCCTTTACTTGTGTAGCTTATTTGTTTCATATATCTTGCTTGCTTGTGTTCCTATTCGTGTTGCATCATATAGGTTGCTCATCTAGTTGCATATCTAGACAACCTACTTTGATGCAAAGTTTAAATTGCTAAAGAAAAGCTAAAAATTGTTAGTTGCCTATTCACCCCCCCTCTAGTCAACCATATCGATCCTTTCAAGGTGTTCTTGTGTTCTTGAACTAGCTGTGGTGGCTCTCTAGTCCAAAAGATCCAAATCCCCCTCCAGTATGCCTCGGGCCTCCTTTTATAGACAAAAGGGGTCTCCATAGTGGTACACATGAGGTGGAAAGGTGTACAGGGGCTGAGTCTATCCCCTGGCATCGTCGGACAAACGCATTTAATGCGCTGCCGACGTGCCCCTCTTGCTTTAGTGGGGACGACAAAGAGGCTCGTCCCAGCTGTCGTCGCCTCGCCTGGCTCCGACACGCGTCCAAGCTGACGGGGCATTGTAGCGCCACGTTGGCTGGCTGCTGGGCTGGCGCGGTGGTGGAGCCTTCACGAAGATCTGCATGCCACCATGCAGGTGCTTGCTGAGTTGGTGTAGAGGCCACGCGCTGCCACGCAGATGCCTGCCCAGCTGGTCGAGCTGGCAGCTGTATGGGAGCGGCAGTGGAGTCTTGGCAGACGCGGGCCTGGCTGCGGCCCCGCAGGCATCCTCAGCAAGGGTCTTGCCGGGGGCCTGGCAAGGGTCTCGCTGCGGCACCGCGGTTGTCCCCGGCAAGGATCTTGCCGGGGTTTCGTGAATTTCCTTGGAAAGGATCTCGCCAAGGATTGTCATCTTCTGTTTCTCATCTGATCTTGTGTATCTATGATCTCTAGAAAGATCTGCATGCCACCACGGAGGTGCCTCCCGAGCCTTGGTTCCAATGTGGTTGATGGTGTTGGAACCCCTTGGGCTCAAGGGTGGCGCGCTCTGCTTGCGTCATGCAAGTTGCCCCGGCAAGGATCTTGCCGAGGCTGCGGAAGCCACCCCGGCAAAGGTCTTGCCGGGGGAGTCCACCTCGCCCTCTTGCTCTCTTTGCGTCTTTGGTCTTGGCGTTGCTTTGGTCATCTCGTGCTCCGCCTTCACTCCTCTGCCCTGCTTAGTGTGGCCGTGGGCACGGCTCTGACTGCCCGTGCACAAGTAAAGGGGTGCAAAAGGAGAGCCCCTACTTTTGTACACCGATAGGAGCCCCCGGGCCTGGGCCACACATAAGCGCGACACGTTGTTGGGCTAGGCCCAGAACAATGCGCGGGCAGGTGGGGCAGATTTTTACCGCAGTATGCGCCAGTGCGGATTGCCTACACAGTGAGGAACATGATAGCCCTGAGGATTCTGGTCTCTGAGGATTTTGTCCTGACTGAGGAGTTAGGAATTCGCCAGTGCGGATTGCCTACACAGTGAGGAACATGATAGCCCTGAGGATTCTACTACTCAAAATTCCGACCGTTGCTGTGCTATGCGCCAGCTGTCCCAAAATATCTATCCACCTAACGGTCATATCACTGAAGGGCATTTATGTCTTATCATGTCTAGAGCATCCAAGAGGAATTGTGGATCGCTGAGTGACCAAGTTTGTGAAGGTTTGGAAGTCGCCTGAAGACTTACCACGAGTGATTGGACGAGGTCTGTGTGACCTTAGTTCAAGGAGAATACAGTGAGGACTGGGTGTCTTGGACTAAGTGTCCTTGACTGGGTGTCCGGGACTGTGTGTCCTCGAGTTTAAATACTCAGCCGCTCCAACCAGACGTACAACTGAGACAGCAATTGGAACTGGTCTACCAAATCATTGTATTCACCGAGCTTACTGGTTCTATTTCCTCAACTCTTTCATTTCCTCATAACTGTGCTGTGTGTTTGTTCATATCTGTGTTTGAAGACTTTGACTGAAGACTTTCTCAATTTCCTCAATTCAATTTCTTCAGTCTGTTTGTCTTCATCCAGTGTTATCCTATGATTATGCTTCCTGTACTCTGTGCCTGTCTTCATTTCATCATGATGACTATGCTTTTATTCTGTTATGTTTACTTTTGAGTACTTATTCCACTGCTAGTAGTTCTTTGCTAAGGAATTTCCTCACCGGCAAATTCCTGAGTGAAGAATTTCGTAAAAATCGCCTATTCAGCCCCCCTCTAGTCGATATAACGCACTTTCAATTGGTATCAGAGCAAGGTACTCCCTTGTTCTGTGTGATTTTGGTTTAACCGCCTGGAGTTTTAGTTATGTCGACCGCAGGTATGACGAAGGTGATATGCCCCATCTTTGACGGTCACGAGTATCCCAAGTGGAAGGTCATGATGAAGGAACGCCTCATGACGATGAACAGCGAGTTGTGGACCGTCACTGAGATTGGCCTGACTGATCTGTGCAAGATGGCGGATGCTGATGACATTCGCAAGTATACTCTTCTCAACCTCACGGCGAAGGATGTCATCTGCTCCAGCCTGTCACAAAATCAGTTCAGGAATATCATGCATCTCGATAATGCGAAGCTCATCTGGGACCGTCTCTCTGAGGTCTATGAAGGTCATCGAACTTGTCATGATCCTTGGTTTGAGGACTTCAAGGAATCTCTCAAAACAATGACATTCGAACCAGAATCATCATCTTCTGCATCATGCCTTATGGCAAAAAATGCTGAGGTAACTGAATGCTACCTATCCGAGTCCAGTGATGATGAATCTGGTGATAAATTTGGACCCAGCTATGTCAAACTTGCTTCCCTTGCTACTAAACAACAAAGAGCTTTGGAGAAAGCTCACTATATGCTAAACAAGAGCGATGATATGTTGGGTGAGGAAATGGATCAGTCAAAAGCTTTGGCTGAAAGTCTTCAGAGACTTCATACTAAGTATGACACCCTTCAAGATCAACATAACATTCTCTTATCGGATCATGAGAAGCTTTCTTATGAATTTCTTCAAAGAAAGCAAGACCTTGAGAAGCTAAGAGTGAGTTATGAAGATCTTCAGAAGGAGCGCGATTCATTACTTGCTCAACAAATCAGTGCTTCTCAGGAAGAATTTGCTCCACCATGCTTGAAGTGCATTGAATGTGAATATGCTAATTCTTCACCTGAATGTTCAAATGCTGCTAATGTTTCAAATTCTTCACATGCCTATGCTATCACTAATTCCTCATCCGAGGACATTCCTAGTATCACTGACAATGCAGGGCTGAAGGAATTGTACATGACAGGCATGTACAAAAGCCTCAAAGGGCATCAGGCTCTTTGTGATGTGCTTAAAAAGCAGATCCTCAACAGGAACCCTAGGAAAGAGGGTATCGCCTTTGAGAGGAAACTCAATGCTGATGGTACATATTGGAAGCCTGAGCAGTACCCCAAAACTACATGGGTTGCTGCAAAGGGACCTCCAGTTGATCCATCTAACTTATCTGGATTTGCATGTGAATCTCCTCATTCTGATGATGAGTCAATTGACTCCAACTATAAGCTATTCAAAAATCATAATGGTGAAGTATTTGCTAGATATGTTGGCACTAACTGCAGGAACGGCTCCCCTATGCAGAAAATCTGGGTTCCCAAAAGATGTCTTGAAAATCTTCAGGTGAATGTCATCATGACACCACCTGTGAAGAATAGGAACCCCAGATCAAATTCCTCATACGGACCAAATTCCTCATATGGATCAAAGTCCTCATATGAACATCATCGTGCTAACCCATCTGTTTCACAGGGAAGATCTAAGGATTATGGATATATGCATCATTCTTCAAATCATTATGTCCATAAGTCCTCGAAGAATTTCTATGCATACTCTTATGCTTACTCTAACCCCTCTTATGTGAAACGAAATGGACTGGCTTCTATTCCATCCTTCTTGTATGGAGCTCGCAGAATGATGAACTCTTTGCCACCCCTTCAGATGTGGGTGGTGAAGAAAAAGAACTAATCTCTTCTGCAGGGTCAGGTCTCTAGACGCACATAATCGTCTGAAGAATTTGCTAGAGACCTGAGCATGCCTGAAAGGACGCGGGCTAACCATGAAGAAATGAACTTTCATTTCTCACGTCCTCATATTGCGTTATTAGTTCTTTTACTTGATGAAATTGATCTGATGAATTGATGCCATATTCTTCACTGATGAAGTATATGAGTTTGTAAGCTGCACTAATTCATCTGCAGGATGATCAACCCAAAGCCACTGAGTGGGTCCTCGATAGTGGATGTACAAACCACATGACTGGTGACAAGAATCTATTGATGGATGCTCCATTATCTCCGTTGCATCTGAAGCATATCATCTTTGCTGACAAAGGCAAAAGTCAGGTATTAGGTCTAGGTAAGGTTGTGATTACAAAGGATCGACACATGGACAAAGTCATGCTTGTTGAGTCCTTAGGATACAACCTTATGTCTGTCTCAATGCTTTGTGATCTTGATATGGTTGTTGTCTTTGGCAAGTACCGTTGTGTTGTGGTTATGGAAGCTGACAATTCCAAAGTCTTCGAAGGCTTTAGCAGAGGAGACCTGTATATTGTTGATTTCTCTACAGGACCACAACCAGCCGTGTGCTTACTTGCAAAAGCTTCAGAAGGCTGGCTCTGGCATCGACGACTTGGTCATGCAGGCATGAGGAATTTTCCCACGCTTGCGAAGAAGAAGCATGTCATTGGCATCGAGAATGTCAAATTCCTCAAGGATCACCTATGCGGAGCCTGTGAAGCTGGGAAGATGACCAAGGCCAAGCATCCGGCGAAGACTATCATGACAACCACTCGTCCATTTGAATTGCTTCACATGGATCTCTTTGGTCCTAATCATTATTCTGGTATTTCAAATGAAGCATCTCAATATGTCTTCGTTATTGTTGATGATTATTCTCGTTACACATGGGTACACCTTGTTACTTACAAACATGAAGTGCAGGAAGTCTTCAAACGATTTTCCTCGAGGGCTTCAACCAACTTTGGTGTGAAGATCAAGCACATCAGAAGTGACAATGGCACTGAGTTCAAGAATTCTGGTCTCGATGACTATCTTGATGAACTTGGTATTACTCATGAGTTATCTGCTCCTTACACTCCTCAGCAGAATGGCGTCGTGGAGCGCAAGAACAGGACTCTTGCTGAGATGGCTTGCACTATGCTTGATGAATACAAAATGCCTCGTCGTTTCTGGACTAAGGCAATTGATACTGCATGCCACATCATCAACAGAGTATATCTTCACAAATTCTTCAAAAAGACTGCCTATGAACTCCTCACTAATAAGAAACCCAATGTAAGTTATTTCAAAGTCTTCGGTGCTAAATGTTGGATTAGAGATCCTCACCACAACTCAAAATTTGCATCGAAAGCACATGAAGGTTTTATGCTTGGTTATGGAAAGGACTCGCACACCTACAGAGTCTTCAACAACGTTCTTCACAAAGTTGTTGAAACTGTAGATGTGCGGTTCGATGAAACTAACGGCTCGCAAAGAGAGCACCTACCTACTGTGATAGATGAACCAGCACCTGAGGAAACTATCAAGTTCAAGGCTATTGAGGATGTCATTCCTACTGAAGAATCTGCTGAAGAATTCATTCCAGAACATGAAGAACGTCGAGCTACTACACCTGAAGAAAATGCTGAAGAAAATGGTGCTGAAGAAAATGCTGATCAAATTCTTCAATGACAACCATCTCATCCTCGCATTGCAAAAGAAGTGCAAGTTGAAAAGATCATCAATGACATCAAAGCACCAGGTCCTCTCACATGCTCAAAAGCTTCACATTTGTCTAACTTTTGTGGGCAGTATGCTTTTGTCTCTATTACAGAGCCCACTAAGGTAGATGAAGCATTTCTGGAGCCTGAGTGGATTCAGGCCATGCAAGAGGAATTACATCAGTTCGAGCTTAACAATGTCTGGGAATTAGTCAAACGTCCAGATCCTCGCAAGCACAATATCATCGACACAAAGTGGATCTACCACAACAATCAAGATGAAAATGGCCTTGTGGTGAGGAATAAGGCATGGCTTGTAGCTCAAGGCTACACACAGGTTGAAGGAATTGATTTCGATGAAACTTTTGCACCTGTTGCTAGACTTGAGGCTATTCGCATATTACTTGCTTATGCTAACCATCATGATATCACTTTGTATCAAATGGATGTGAAAAGTGCATTCCTCAATGGTAAGCTTGAGGAAGAAGTATACGTTGCTCAACCCCCAGGTTTTGAAGATCCAAAGAATCCTGACAAAGTCTTTAGACTCAACAAGGCCCTCTATGGCCTCAAGCAGGCCCCACGGGCTTGGTATGATACCTTGAAGGAACTCTTCATGATGAAAGGCTTTAAACCCGGTTCACTCGACCCTACTCTTTTCACTAAATCTTATGATGGTGAATTGTTTGTGTGCCAAGTATATGTTGATGATATTATCTTTGGCTGTACTGACCAACATTATAGTGATGAATTTGCCTATATGATGAGTGAAGAATATCAAATGTCTAGGATGGGAGAGTTGAAATTCTTCTTAGGTCTTCAAATTCGTCAACAACACAATGTCATATTCATATCTCAGGAGAAATTCCTCAAGGATGTACCGAGGAAATTCGGCATGCAAGATTGCAAAGGCGTCAAAATTCCTATGCCCACAAATGGCCATCTGTGCACCGATGAAAATGGCATTGACTTCGATCATAAGGTATACCGCTCCATGATAGGTTCCTTATTATACTTATGTGCATCTAGGTCAGATATAATGCTTAGTGTTTGCATGTGTGCCCGATTTCAAGCTGCACCGAAGGAATCACACCATAAGGCGTTGAAGCATATTCTTCGATATCTAGCTCACACACCAACACTTGGATTATGGTACCCCAAGGGCTCGGCTTTTGATCTTGTTGGATATTCTGACTCTGACTATGCTGGTGATCGTGTGGATCGCAAGTCAACATCTGGTACATGTCATTTCCTCGGACGATCTTTGGTCTGTTGGTCCTCAAAGAAACAGAACTGCGTATCACTATCTACTGCTGAAGCTGAGTACATTGCCGCTGGTTCTTGCTGTGCCCAATTGCTATGGATGAAGCAAACTCTCAAGGACTATGACGTCAACATGAAGAATGTGCCTCTCTTCTGTGACAATGAGAGTGCCATCAAGATTGCTCACAACTCAGTTCAGCACTCGAAGTCAAAGCACATTCAGATTCGTCATCATTTTCTTCATGATCATGTGTTGAAGGGCGACATTTCTATTGAGCATGTGAAGACTGAAGAACAACTAGCCGATATCTTCACAAATCCCTTGGATGAGAAGATATTTAGCAAGTTGGGGTGTGAGCTAAATATCCTAGAATCTTCAAATGTTCTATGAAAAGGACACTCATCCTAACACTTATGCAAAATTGATGACTTAGATGTGCAACACATGAAGAAACATTTTTCTTCAATCAATGAAGAATAACACTCTTAGTGTGAAGAAATTAACGAAGAATTTGATTCTCAGAACCCTACGATAATTGTACGCGGTGTCTGAAATCATCATTCTTATACGGTGGGTCACGCCACCACCAAAAGTTGAAATTCCTCAAATTATTCATATTCTTCAACTTTGCATAGTCTTCACTGGTTCCGTCGTTTTTCTTCATTGGATATATATATATATATATATATATATATATATGAGTTTATGTCCTCTACAGCATTCACTTATTGCTATTTCTTCAAGTTGGTTTTCTGCTAAGTGAATGTGATCGGACCCTTCCCCTCTATGCTATACTCAACCCAATCTGTTCACAAATTCTTCATATGCGTTCTATTTGAAACTCATTCAAAATCTTCACCGTGTCCTTGTCAGCTGAAGAAATTGCGAATGGAACTTTAAAACCTATCTTATCGAAATTTTCGGTCTTGCCGCTCAAACCGTTCCGCATCCCACGATACACTTATCCACTCACCCACGATCTAACACGATCTCCACCTCTCACTACGTGGGTGACACATGTCATGCGAATGAGAAGGGTCAGGGGCACGTTCGTCCAATTTCTTCGGGCGAGCAGTTTTCACCGTGGCTATAAATACCCCTCCTACCCTCCTTCACTTCTTTTACTCCGCTCGACCTCTCTCTCCATCTCGAGCTTCTCAAACCCTAGCGCCGTCGCTACTTCATTGCCGCCGGTGAGGAAGAGCTTCACTGCCTCGACCTCGTCGCTGACGTACTCGCGTCGACCGCGGACATCTTCACTCCGCCGCCGCCGTAGCCGTCTTCCTCCGCCGAGTTAGGGCGTGGAAGATCTGCACAGACGAACTTCACATCTCCTCACTCCAGTTCGTCGTGTTCTTCGTCCAGGGTAATTAAAAGTTACTTTTACTGCCCTCGTTGATTCGAATGATTATCTACAAAATCTTCAAAAGTGTTTTTCTTCATATCTTCACACACTGAACACCTCACAAAGTCATCTGTTCTTGATTCGTTTCTCTAAGCATCATTTTTCTTCAAGATTCCTCAATTGTGTGGATCTTCGATCTGTACAACTCTGGAACCTAAGACAAAGAACGCTTAGTGAAAATCTTCAAGACTCATCCGGTCAAATTCCTCAAACCTGTTCATTTTGAAAAACCTTCTGAGGACGCACATGACCTCTTCAAATTCCTCGCAACTATACTCTGTTCACAGGTACACATGTCAGCTGCTGAATCACTAGGTTCTCATCAACTTAACTCATTTGCAGCGTTCCTCGAAGAAAAGTTGCATACTTCTTCAGAGAATTCGATTGTTCAAATTCCTCAACTGAAGAAAATGACTGATGGTAAAAGGCCACAGAAGGGAGGAAAGAGGCCTGAGGTAAATACAACGTTTGAAATCCCTGATGACATATATGCTGGGTACTGCACACCTACGGAGGAAACCAAGAATGAGCGCAAAGTGCACATTCAGAAGATAGAGAGGAGATTGGCAAGAGAATGGAGGGAGTACAGATATGTCACTCCTAAGTACATGAAGAAATTCACACTCAATCCTCCATGCCCAAGAGCTCCATTGGCACCTGGCCAAATAGCAGATCCCACCAGCCTCAAGCACGGTGAGGACTATCCTGATGAATGGGCCAAGCGCCAAACCAAGTTGGCTAAGCAAGCCAGAGAAGCAGTGAGGAAATTCAATGAAGACTCTACCGCTGTTGCTGCCTCTGCTGAGGCCTTTGCTGTCAAGCCAAAGAAGGCTATGTCAAAGAAGCCTGCGCGCAAGCCAAGTGCTTCATCAGCAATGCCCTCACGGCCAGAATCATCAAACCCTCACGACCAATTCCTCATGCTGCTCCTGTTCCTCCAAAGTCCTCAGCTCCTCCGCCAAAGCCTTCAGCTGTTTCGACCAAATCCTCAGCACATGTGCTTCTCGCTTCATGCCAAAGGACTGCCGCATCTCCATTGCCCCAGGTGTCTCAGCTAGTTCCTCAGCTGCACCAAGTTCCTCAGCTGGCCCCTCACTACTGAAGACAAAGGCCACTGCTGGACGAGGTCCACGCCCAAGTTCTCAAAAGAAGCAAGTCGCTTTCCAAGTGCCATCTGATGAAGACGAAGCTGATGATGATGAACTTGCAGAAATCATCAGAGACATGCAAGTCAGGGCCGCTAGAGCCAAAGGATCAGAGGTGCCACTGCTTTTGGATCCCAAACTGATCCTCGACTACATTGATGATTGGCACAAGGACCCCAACACTCCCTTGCCTGACTTCAAGCTGACTCCTTTCCAGAGTCACATGCTGACCCACTTCATTCAAGAAGAAAAGTGAAAATTGAGAAGGCCAGGCAGATCAAGAAAGCGCAGTACAAGAAAGAGCGCTATCTGAAGAAAAACATTGTCTCTATGACAACTGAAGAACTTGTCACTACTCAGACTGAGATTAAGAAACTCAGTGATGACTTTGAAGCATATCGCGCTGATTGTCTTGGAGCCAAGGTTCATTTTGCGAAACTTGCGGATAACTTCACTTCCAATGTTGCAGCCCCAACGCAATAGGAAATTCCTCAGGCTGAAGCATCTGCTCAGCCTACTGAAGAAAATGCCAGCACCGCTGATGATAATCAGGCTGCTGAAGATAATGTGAGTTCCAGGGCTAATGACTGCATTCCAGCCGCTGAAGAAATTGCCAGGGCACCCACTAGTGGTGTGCCTGAAGAAACTGAAGAACTCAGGGCAACTGCATCAGTTGTGCCTGAAGAAAATCAACCAGATTCCTCAGCTGCTCCTGCACCAACTTCACCTCCAATCCTTCCATCTGCATCAGATGTGAAGAAGACCAAGGCTGCATAGCGTGCTACAGTGAAGAAAAGGAAAGCATCAGCTGCTTCAGATTCTTCATCTCCGAAGAAAATGAAGCCTATGACAAGCTCATTTGGAAATCCGATTAATGTTGTTCCCATCTCAACCAGGCCATCAAAGGACCTCGTTCCTTTTGATGAAGAATATGTGATCCCCAGCGGATCTGATGAAGAAACTCATTCTGCTGCTTCGTCTGAACCATTGGATGAAGAAATTGAAGTGGATGCGATCCCTTCAACACATATCATCTCCTCGCCTGTGCCTCAGTTCACAGCTGAAGAGGCTGGCGTTGAAGAAATGGAAGATGATGATGTGGACATTGGCTTCTCCACACCCGTAATCAGTGATGAATTCTGGAAAAGTCAGCATCCAAACTCTCCAATGTTCACTCCTCTACAGCAAATTCCTTAGTCCCCCACACAAACTGTTCACCTGGGCTCTGGAGAAACTCATCCCACTGCATCTTTCCATGAGGAAATTCCAGCCACTAGCGCTAATGAAACTGCTACTGCTGAACAACCAACTACGCAGACTGCCACTGAGGAGGAACCAGAAATTCCTCAGCCTGAAGAACCTACGATTGAGATTCCTGAGGTCGTGATGCAACTCACAGACACTCCTCTACCGAAGCCAAAGTATCCATTCTCACACAAGCAAAAGTTCAAGGCTGATGATTTCTTTGGCGAGCACGTATTCTTCGAAGACTACAACCCATATGACTCTGCTCGCATCAGGAAGAGGCGTTTCTGGACTGCTAGTCAAGCCAATTTCTATTCCTCAGTGCTATTCAACAAGGAGAAGATTTTCTACCATGAGCATATTTCTCACGTGGATATGGAATCTCTGCCGTGCTTCGCACTAGTCCTCAGTGTTCTTCACGATGCTGGACTTCTCAACTTTTGCTCTGACATCTACGATTGGAATGAAGAACTGATTCTTCAATTCTATGCAACACTGCACATCACCGGAGATGCTGAAGATGTGAATTCATGGGTGCTGGACTGGATGTCTGAAAACACTCACTACACTGCACCTGCCTCTGAATTGCTTCGTGCTCTACCACTCAGTCCTCCCCTTGAAGAAGCTCGCTGCATCTACAGTGAACCTGAGCTCACACATCATTACATGCAGGTGCTGATGAAGCCTTTGAAGCCAGGTCAAGCACCAAGAACCAAATTCCTTGTGAAGGAATTGATGTACGTGCCCAGAACTGTCTATCGTATTCTTACGAGGACAATCAGTCCTATCAAAGGCCACGACTCATCTGATGAGGAAATTGTTGGCATCATGAAGAATCTGGTATTCAACATCGTTCATGGCATTCCTGTCAATTATCACGATTTCTTCATGAGGACTATGGCCAATGTTGCACTGTCTCCGTTTGAGCTGAAGCCTTATGCACCGTGGATCATGAGATTCCT
This sequence comes from Triticum urartu, assembly GCF_003073215.2. Taxonomy (NCBI): domain Eukaryota; kingdom Viridiplantae; phylum Streptophyta; class Magnoliopsida; order Poales; family Poaceae; genus Triticum; species Triticum urartu. The sequence continues at coordinate 416,231,204 of NC_053025.1, forward strand.
CAGGACAAGGTCTTCACTCAACTACAAAGCTGATTTCTAGAATCACCTCAGCTACTTGCCCCCAATTGAAGTCCTCAAGTAGACATATTCCTCAGTTGATGGAAAGGGCAAGGCACCAGCTGTAATTGATGAAGGCATTCGTCCATTGGATGGTCAGTTTAGCAAAGCTGCATCTTATTCCACCAATGATGACTCTGCCACACATGACTCTGCCAATGCACCCAAGTCCACTCCTCAAGCCACTGCTCCGCGTGTGATGACTGACCATGAACTTCTGCTTAGTCTTCACCAGAAGGTGGATCGAAATCACAAATGGGTTAAGCGTCAGTTTGGTTCACTTCTTCACAACATGACTGCCACACACAATGCAGTGAAGAAAAACCACTACTACCTCCATCAAGTCTTCGGTCGCACCTGGGCAATCCTGTCACATCTATATGGTGAAGAAGATCTGAAGAACATGGGTCTCAAAGAAGATTTTGACTGGTCTGCACCTCCACCGAAGAAATTCAAGAAGGTCCAAGTTCCTTCTCTGGTGGCCAGCTCATTTTCTTCATCACGCGACACTGATGAACATGAAGATTTGGACGACACTGCGGCAGGCCCCACATCAACAAACGACCCCAACAACGCTGGCACTCCTTCATCAACATGATTATCTTCAGGGGCGTTAGTCCTCATTTTCGATCCTTTTGGTCATTCGATGACAAAGGGGGAGAAATATGAGTTAGTCTTCAAGCGGGTCTACTATATGGGCGTTTTTTTGCTAAGTTACAACTCTCGTTCTTCTGAAACTTTATTGGATCGACTTGTAATCTTAAACCCGATGGTGCTCTGATACTTTTGATGCACTGTGCTCCGATACTCTTTATGCACTATTCTGCATGCTTATTCCTCGTTAAATATTATTGCATGCATGCTGAATTTCATCAGGCACCATATTTCATCATGCATTTCAAATTCTTCATATTATATGTTAAATGCGTGTATGAATTACAAGATATAGGGGGAGATCTCCATGATTCAACTCTTCAAGTGTGCATTGCTTCAAAAGCAAATTCCTCACTATGCACATCTTCAGGGGGAGTTCTTCTATATCTTGCAATCAAATTCCTCAATATCAGTAGTTACACTTCATATGTTTATCCCCGTTGAAAACTTAACATATATTGTCATCAATCACCAAAAAGGGGGAGATTGTAAGTGCATATAGTGCCCCTTAGTGATTTTGGTGTATTGAAGACTTATAGGTTAAGGGACTAATGCGTTTGTGAGTGTACACAGGTCTATAAGTCTATGAGGAGTTTGATATTTACAGGAAAAGTCGACCCCTAAAAATGAACATCTTCGACTGAAGATTTTGGTATTTCTGAAGACTTTCATGAAGACTTTGGAAGTGAAGAAATTGGTGTGTCCGTGAAGACTTGATATTCATGTGAGGAATATGAAGCTTGAAGACTTTCGTTTTCATAGTTCTGTTTTTTTCTCTTTCTTGAGTCATAGGAAACACCATACTGTTAAAGGGCGTCGAGGAAATACTAAGGAAAAAATTTCCATGTGATGCTCAACTCAAAATCCTACACCTACCAATCCCTTCGAGTTAAGCCATTGGAAATCTCTTACAGACCAGTCAATTTCTTCAGTGACAGAGACAAAGTTCTTCTGGTCTCTGAGGAATTTGTCCTGACTGAGGAGTTAGGAATTCGCCAGTGCGGATTGCCTACACAGTGAGGAACATGATAGCCCTAAGAATTCTACTACTCAAAATTCCGACCGTTGCTGTGCTATGCACCAGCTGTCCCAAAATATCTATCCACCTAACGGTCATATCATTAAAGGGCATTTATGTCTTATCATGTCGGGCTGCTCCCTAGGCTATAAATAGCTACCCCCTACAAGCACTAGCTGGTTGGCTGCTCCGAGAGAAACTGACACTTGTCATTTGAGAGCAACCCATCCTCCGAGGACTTTGAGCGAAAATCATCAAGTGAGAAAAAACCAAAAACCCAAAACCCAAACACCTACAAACCCCAAGTGATTGAGCATCACTGAAGAGATTGATCCTGAGTAGATCCGACGCTTGTTACCTTTGAAGACTGTGCTTCTTCCAGACGGTTAGGCGTCATGGTCTAGAGCATCCAAGAGGAATTGTGGATCGCTGAGTGACCGAGTTTGTGAAGGTTTGGAAGTCGCCTGAAGACTTACCACGAGTGATTGGACGAGGTCTGTGTGACCTTAGTTCAAGGAGAATACGGTGAGGACTGGGTGTCTTGGACTAAGTTTCCTTGAGTGGGTGTCCGGGACTATGTGTCCTCGAGTTTAAATACTCAGCCGCTCCAACCAGACGTACAACTGAGACAACAGTTGGAACTGGTCTACCAAATCATTGTCTTCACCGAGCTTACTGGTTCTATTTCCTCAACTCTTTCATTTCCTCATAATTGTGCTGTGTGTTTGTTCATATATGTGTTTGAAGACTTTGACTGAAGACTTTCTCAATTTCCTCAATTCAATTTCTTCAGTCTGTTTGTCTTCATCCTGTGTTATCCTGTGATTACGCTTCCTGTACTCTGTGCCTGTCTTCATTTCATCATGATGACTATGCTTGTATTCTGTTATGTTTAATTTTGAGTACTTATTCCGCTGCTAGTAGTTCTTCACTAAGGAATTTCCTCACCGGCAAATTGCTCAGTGAAGAATTTCGTAAAAATCGCCTATTCACCCCCCTCTAGTCGATATAACGCACTTTCAGTGACGTGGGGGTCGTGCGTGGGGCGGTCTCTGCACGCATGCGTCACGTCATGGTAAAGAGGCGGCTCGCGCCTTCCTCGTAAAAAGAGGAAAATGCAGAGGCGCGGCTCATTTACTGAGTGGGCTCTGGTCGTGGTCTTCCAGGCGCTTGCGCCCCACGACCACGGGGTGGAGAACGGCCGTCTCATCCATCCCCTCGATTTCTGCCCTCCCGCCACGTGTCCCCCGTACTCTGAAGATGGTAGCCGGTGGGCGTGGGCCTTGAATGGCAAGGCGAGGAAACGGGCCGCTGCTGATTGGGCCAGCGGGTCGGCCTCGATTATCTGCGCCCCTGATGATCAGATTAGCTAAGTGGGGCGGCCGAGTCCCGACCCCGCCCCTTTATAAGAAGGGGGAGGGGATGGCACCCCACAATCTTTCATCATCCCTCTCCTTCCACCTCGGCTCCGCTCTTTCATCTGCCATGGCGAGAGGAGGCGCCGGTCCTTCGACGGTGGCGGCGAGGGTCACTGCTCGACAGCGCGTCCCTCCTTCCTAAGAGCCCGCGGCGGCGGAGCTGGCCACGAGAGGAAGGGGGAGGGGCGAGGCCGAGGCCGGCGTGGCGCTCGAGGAAGAGGGGGCGGGGTGGCGTATCGGCCTTGCCTCCGCCAGTGATGCCTCCCCCAATGGAGGGCCACATCGGGGACCAGCCTCGTGAGCTCTTCATTAGGCTGCGCCGGCCACTGAGCTGTCGCCTTCGTCTTCCTACGCCATTCGCTCAGGAGATGGAGCTCGATCCAGCCCAGACCCTAAGGTTGCATATGAGGGGCTGCGGAAACAGCGGCATGCGGGTCGACATTGACTTTCCTGCCCCTCGGGTCATGTATCTTTGTCGCGGATGGAAGACCTTTGCTTGCATCCATAGCCTGACGGCGGGGCTCGTTCTCTATTTCAAATTAATGGATAACGACCTACTCTCTGTCAAGGTCTTTGGAGACTCTGGAACTCGCCTGAAGTGCTACGTGGAGAGCTCCTCTAACGATGAAGACTCCTCTTCAAGCGGGAGTGATGAGGAGGACAGCGACAGCGATGACGAGAGCGTTGAGCGAGGGCACGTCGACCTCGTCTCCAATTGACCGTGCCGCCCCTCCCTCCGCCGTGCACTCTGCCGAGGGCCTTCCTCGTCAAGCTCTCCATCGGCGCGTTCCTCGTCTCCTCCTTTGTGCCTTCACCTGCCGCACCTGGGAGGAAAAGGGCAAGAACGGGGATCACGGGGCACTTATCGTTTCTAGTTTGTAAGCCTGCAGGCACTCGTTAGATTTCAAAATTTGTAATCCCCTTGCTCATGTACCCATTCCGTATGAATTGTACTTGTTTGCAACGTATGAATGAAAGGAAGGGTGTTTGCTGGGTTTCGTTTGCACATGGGCAAGGGCCACACCGAGGAACGCGTCCTCATTATCTTAAGATAAACATGGTATCTCGGCAACAAGCCTTGCCGTCCTCCTGCTCTATGGCCCAACTACGCTCACGTTCTTCGCAGAGGTAGGGGCCGAGTAGGATTAGACCTTTCGCTTGCTCTCTTCCCACCGCACTACAACCAAGTTCCGGTCCAAAGTAGAGTTTTAGACACGGGACAGAGGGGGCAAGATGGTAGGAGAGCGAGCGAAGCCTTATACGTTCAAGGTTCATACGGGCGCACGGAGTGGGGAGAGAAAAATTTATCTGACGTTGCAGCCCCCGGCAACCTTGGCTTGCCGCGGTTAGATCCTTGTGTCTGCAGCCCCCGGCAACCTTGGTTTGCTGGGGCCGGAGTGCCGGCTCATTCTTTTTCTTCCCAATAGCTCAGCAGAAATGTCCATGTACCCTGCGAACCAAAGAAGAAGGAAAGGAACAGAGTGACGCACACTCGACCTCTATGCTAGGGGTTAGCCGCCGCTAAGCACTATTAACCCTAACCGAGGGAGAGACTCAACCTAGCATGCATGCTAAAACTTAGGGCGCCAGCGCTTCATTTATTTATGCTCAGGGTCTGCGCCTAGCTTTGTACAAAGGGTCACATGCCTTGCCGACAAGGCTTGTACAAAAGGTGGTTTGCCGGGGCCCTGGCAACCGTGCCTTATGGGTAGAACTTGCGAAGATGTTCGATGTTCCAGGAGTTGCTCACTGGAACGCCATCTTTGGTCTCCAGGCGAACTGCGCCAGGCCTGGTGACTCGTATTACCCGATAAGGGCCTTCCCACTTCGGCGTCAACTTGTTGGAATTCTTGGCCGACTGAACATGCCGAAGAACAAGGTCGCCTTCCTCAAAGCTTCGGGCATGAACCTTGCGGCTACGGTAGCGGCGCAAGGCTTGCTAGTAGCATGCTGCTCGTACAGCCGCCGAAGACAATCTTCCTCAAGGAGCGTTGCGTCATCTTGCCGCAACTGCTCTTGCTCAAGCTCATCATAAGCGAGCACTTGAGGTGACCCGTATGTGAGCTCTGTGGGGAGAACTACTTCTGCCCTGTAAACGAGGGAGAAGGGTGTCTGACCGGTGGCTTGATTTGGCGTCATTCTGATTGACCAAAGAACCGCCGGCAATTCATCAATCCAGCGTCGTCCACACCTGTGTAGCCGGTCAAAAGTCCTTGTCTGGAGGCCTCGCAATACTTTATCATTTGCCCTCTCAGCCTTCTGTTGCTCCGTGGATGTGCAACAGAAGTAAAACAGACCTTGCTACCGAGGTCCTGGATGTACTACATGAAGGCGTGGCTTGTGAACTGTGTGCCGTTGTCGGTGATGATTCTGTTTGGCACACCGAACGGAAGACTAGCCCCTTGAAGAATTTGGCGGCTGATTGTGCTGTCACCTTTCTCACCGTCTCCACCTCCGGCCACTTTGTGAACTTGTCGATTGCAACGTACAAGTACTCAAAGCCCCCGACAACACGGGGAAAGGGGCCTAGTATGTCGAGCCCCCAGACCGAGAATGGCCAGGAGAGAGGGATTGTTTGGAGCGCTTGAGCTGGTTGATGAAGCTTCTTCGAATGGAACTGACATGCTTTACACTTGGTTACTAGTGTCGTTGCATCCTGGAGGGCAGTGGGCCAGAAGAAACCTTGCCGGAATGCCTTGCCGGCAAGGGCCCTTGACACTATATGGGAGCCACATATGCCTCCATGTCTCTCTGCCAACAACTCCTGTCCTTCCTCCCGGGGAATGGACTTCAATTTCACATCGTTTGGTCATTTTCTGTACAGGACGTCGTCGACGAACTAATACATGGCAGACCGACGGGCTACTTTCTCCACTTCTTCCTGCTCCTCAGGGAGTTCCCCTGTTTGGAGGAATCAGACGGTATGTTGTGCCCATGCCGGAGCCTGAGGCTCGACGGCAAGGACTAAAGGCACTTCCTATGCCATGGGAGCAGTTGTCTCTACAGCTAGGACTTGACGCCCCGCCGGAGTCTGTTTCCCCATGGCTGGCTCGGTGTCCACGGCAACATCCTTGCCGGTGGCTCCTGGGAGCTCGGCCGGAAAGTACTTGCCAGGGCCTGATTTCCTTCACTTGTCTGCTCTGTTGATGGTTCAACGGATGGTTGAGTCAGCCGAAGCACAAAAGTACCTGGTTCCACAGGTAGTTTGAAGGCAGCGCGCTTCGACAAGTAGTCGGCGATGTCGTTCTCCACTCGGGGAACATGCTCCGCCTGTATACCATCAAAGTGCTCCTCCAGCTTCCTCACTATTGTCTACTACACAACCTTCTTCTTTTAGATGTTGTTGGGCCTCCAAGTGCAGAGGTTTGTAGGACAGTAGCAAATTTCCCTCAAGTGGATGACCTATGGTTTATCAATCCATAGGAGGCATAGGATGAAGATGGTCTCTCTCAAGCAACCCTCCAACCAAATAACAAAGAGTCTCTTGTGTCCCCAACACACCCAATACAATGGTAAATTGTATAGGTGCAGTAGTTCAGCGAAGAGATGGTGATACAAGTGCAATATGGATGGTAGATAAAGGTTTTTGTAATCTGAAAATGTAAAAACAGCAAGGTAACTAATGACAAAAGTGAGCGTAAACGGTATTGCAATGCGTTGAAATAAGGCCTAGGGTTCCTACTTTCACTAGTGCAAGTTCTCTCAACAATAATAACATAATTGGATCACATAACTATCCCTCAACATGCAACAAAGAGTCACTCCAAAGCCACTAATAGCAGAGGACAAACGAAGAGATTATGGTAGGGTACGAAACCACCTCAATGTTATTCTTTCCAATCAATCTGTTGGGCTATTCCTATAAGTGTCACAAAAAGCCCTAGAGTTCGTACTAGAATAACACCTTAAGACACAAATCAACCAAAACCCTAATGTCACCTAGATACTCCAATGTCACCTCAAGTATCTGCGGGTATGATTATACGATATGCATCACACAATCTCAGATTCATGTATTCAAACCAACGCAAAGTACTTCAGAGAGTGCCCCAAAGTTTCTACCGGAGAGTCAAGACGAAAACGTGTGCCAACCCCTATGCATAGGTTCATGGGCGGAACCCGCAAGTTGATCACCAAAACATACATCAAGTGGATCAATAGAATACCCCATTGTCACTACGGGTATCTGCTACCTCTTGAGCTTGCGTTGGATTTCCCCGAAGAGGAAGGGATGATGCAGCAGAGTAGCGTAAGTATTTCCCTCAGTTTTTGAGAACCAAGGTATCAATCCAGTAGGAGGCCACGCTCAAGTCCCTCGTACCTGCACAAAATGATAGCTACTCGCAACCAACGCGATTAGGGGTTGTCAATCCCTTCACGGTCACTTACGAGAGTGAGATCTGATACATATAATATTTTTGGTATTTTTGGTATAGAGACGCAAAGTGAAAAGTAAAAGGCAAAGTAAAAAGCAAAGAAAGATTAAAGTGATGGAGATTGATATGATGAGAATAGACCCGGGGGCCATAGGTTTCACTAGTGGCTTCTCTCAAGAGCATAAGTATTCTACGGTCGGTGAACAAATTATTGTTGAGCAATTAACAGAATTGAGCATAGTTATGAGAATATCTAGGCATGATCATGTATATAGGCATCATGTCCGTGACAAGTAGACCGAAACGATTCTGCATCTACTACTATTACTCCACTCATCGACCGCTATCCAACATGCATCTAGAGTATTAAGTTAAAAACATAGTAACGCCTTAAGCAAGATGACATGATGTAGAGAGATAAATTCATGCAATATGAAATAAACCCCATCTTGTTATCCTCGATGGCAACGATGCATTATGTGCCTTGCTTCCCCTTCTGTCACTGGGAAAGGACACCGCAAGATTGAACCCAAAGCTAAGCACTTCTCCCATGGCAAGAACTACCAATCTAGTTGGCCAAACCAAATGGATAATTCAAAGAGACTTGCAAAGATAACCAATCATACATAAAATAATTCAGAGAAGATTCAAATATTATTCATAGATAGACTTGATCATAAACCCACAATTCATCGGTCTCAACAAACACACCGCAAAAAGAAGAATACATCGAATAGATCTCCACAAGAGAGGGGGAGAACTTTGTATTGAGATCCAAAAAGAGAGAAGAAGCCATCTAGCTACAAACTATGGACCCGAAGGTCTGAGGTAAACTACTCACACTTCATCGGAGAGGCTATGATGATGTAGAAGCCCTCCGTGATGACGGCCCTCTCCGGCGGAGCTCCGGAATAGGCCCCAAGATGGGATCTCATGGATACAGAAAGTTGCGGCGGTGGAATTGTGTTTTTGGCTCCTGGTCTGATTGTTTGGGGGTACGTAGGTATATATAGGAGGAAGGAGTACGTCGGTGGAGCACCGAGGGGCCCACGAGGCAGGGGACGCGCCCTAGGGGGTGGGCGTGCCCCCACCCTCGTGACCGCCTCTTTGACTCCTTGGAGTAGGGTCCAAGTCTCCTAGATCATGTTCGGTGAGAAAATCACGTTCCCGAAGGTTTTATTCCGTTTGGACTCCGTTTGATATTATGTTTCTCTGAAATACTGAAATAGGCAAAAAAACAGCAATTCTGGGCTGGGCCTCCGGTTAATAGGTTAGTCCCAAAAATAATATAAAAGTGGAAAATAAAGCCCAATATAGTCCAAAACAGTAGATAATATAGCATGGAGCAATCAAAAAATATAGATACGTTGGAGACGTATCAGGCATCCCCAAGCTTAATTCCTGCTCGTCCTCGAGTAGGTAAATGATAAAAAGAGAATTTTTGATGCGGAGTGCTACTTGGCATAATTTCAATGCAAATCTTCTTAATTGTGGTATGAATATTCAGATTAGGAAGATTCAAGACAAAAGTTCATATTGACATAGAGAATAATAATACTTCAAGCAAACCAACAAAGCAATTATGTTTTCTTAAAGTAACATGGCCAAAGAAAGTTCATCCCTACAAAATCATATAGTTTAGTCATGCTCCATTTTTGTCACACAAGAATGCTCTCATCATGCACAACCCCGATGACAATCCAAGCAATTGTTTCATACCTTAATAATTTCAAACTCATAAACTTTCACGCAATACATGAGCGTGAGCCATGGATATAGCACTATGGGTGAAATAGAATATAATGATGGGGGTTATGTGGAGAAGACAAAAAGGAGAAAGTCTCACATCAACGAGGCTAATCAATGGGCTATGGAGATGCCCATCGATTGATGTTAATGCAAGGAGTAGGGATTGCCATGCAACGGATGCACTAGAGCTATAAATGTATGAAAGCTCAACAAAAAAAAAACTAAGTGGGTGTGCATCCAACTTGCTTGCTCAAGAAGACCTAGGGCACTTGAGGAGGCCCATTGTTGGAATATACAAGCCAAGTTCTATAATGAAAATTCTCACTAGTATATGAAAGTGATAACTCAAGAGACTCTCTATATGAAGAACATGGTGCTACTTTGAAGCACTAGTGTGGAAAAAGGAATAGTAGCATTGCCCCTTTTTTTAGGCCTTCTTTTTTTTTCTTTGGCCTTTCTCTTTTTTTCTTTTTTTTGGGACAATGCTCTATTGAATGATGATCATCACACTTTTATTTATTTACGACTCAATGATTACAACTCGATACTAGAACAAAGTATGACTCTATATGGATGCCTCCGGCGGTGTACCGGGATATGCAATGAATCAAGAGTGACAAGTATGAAAAAATTATGAATGGTGGCTTTGCCACAAATACTATGTCAACTACATGATCATGCTAAGCAATATGACAATGATGGATGTGTCATGATAAACTAGATGGTGGTAAGTTGCATGGCAATATATCTCGGAATGGCTATGGAAATGCCATAATAGGTAGGTATGGTGGTTGTTTTGAGGAAGATATAAGGAGGTTTATGTGTGAAAGAGCATATCATATCACGGGGTTTGGATGCACCAGCGAAGTTTGCACCAACTCTCGATATGAGAAAGGGCAATGCAAGGTACCGTAGAGGCTAGCAATGATGGAAGGGTGAGAGTGCGTATAATCCATGGACTCAACATTAGTCATAAAGAACTCATATACTTATTACAAAAATCTACAAACCGTCAAAAACCAAATATTACGCGCATGCTCCTAGGGGGATAGATTGGTAGAAAAAGACCATCGCTCGTCCCCGACCGCCACTCATAAGGAGGACAATCAAATAAAACCTCATGTTTCAAATTTGCTGCATAACATTTACCATACGTGCATGCTACGGGACTTGCAAACTTTAACTCAAGCACTTCTCAAATTCACAATTACTCTACTAGCATGACTTTGATATTACTACCTCCATGTCTCAAAAAAATTATCAAGCATCCAACTTTTCTTAGTATTCAACACACTCAAAAGAAAGTTTCACAAATCTTGAATACCAAGCATGTTATTATTAAGCAAATTACCATGCTATGAAGACTCTCAAAATAATTTAAGTGAAGCATGAGAGATCAATAGTTTCTTTAAAACAAACCCACCACCATGCATTAAAAAATCTAAGTGAAGCACATAGAGCAAAAGTATAGTGCTCAAAAGATATAAGTGAAGCACATGGAGCAAAACTACTTAGCTCAAGAAGATATAAGTGAAGCACATAGAGCAAAACTACATAGCTCAAAAGATATAAGTGAAGCACATAGAGTATTCTATCAAATTTTAATTCATGTATGGCTCTCTCAAAAGGTGTGTACAGCAAGGATGATTGTGGCATACTAAAACGCGAAGACAAAAATAATACAAGACGCTCCAAACAAAACACATATCATGTTGGTGAATAAAAATATAGCTCCAAGTAAATTACCGATGGAAGTGGACGAAAGAGGGGATGCCTTCTGGGGCATCCCCAAGCTTTGACTTTTTGGTGTCCTTGGATTATATTGGGGGATGCCACCCAAGCTTAGGATCTTGCCACTCCTTGGTCCATAATCCATCACAAGAATTCACCCAAAACTTGAAAACTTCACAACACAAAACTTAAAGTAGAAAACTCGTGAGCTCCGTTAGCGAAAGAAAACAAAAGACCACTTCAAGGTACTGTAATGAACTCATTCTTTATTTATATTGGTGTTAAACCTACTGTATTCCAACTTATCTATGGATTATAAACTATTTTACTAACCATAGATTCATCAAAATAAGCAAACAACACACGAAAAACAGAATCTGTCAAAAACAGAACAGTCTGTAGTAATCTGTAACTAGCGCAATATATGGAACCCCAAAAATTAAAAAATAAATTTCTGGACGTGAGGAATTTATCTATTAATCATCTTCAAAAAGAATTAACTAAATATCACTCTCAAAATAAAAATTACAACAGTTCTCGTGAGCGCTAAAGTTTCTGTTTTTACAGCAAGTTCAACAAGACTTTCCCCAAGTCTTCCCAACGGTTCTACTTGGCACAAACACTAATTAAACACAAAAACACAACCAAAACTGCGGCTAAATAATTTATTTATTACTAAACAGGAGCAAAAAGTAAGGAATAAAAATAAAATTGGGTTGCCTCCCAACAAGCGCTATCGTTTAACGCCCCTAGCTAGGCATAAAAGCGAGGATAGATCTAGGTATTGCCATTTTTGGTAGGCAATCCATAAGTGGCTCTTATGATAGTTTCATATGGCAATTTTATTTTCTTTTTTGGAAAGTGTTCCATGCCCTTTTTAATGGAAATTGAAATCTAATATTCCATTCCTTCATATCAATAATCGCACCAACTGTTCTAAGGAAAGGTCTACCAAGAATAATAGGGCAAGAAGGATTGCAATCTATATCAAGAACAACGAAATCTACGGACACATAATTTCTATTTGCAACAATAAGAACATCATTAATCCTTCCCATAGGTTTCTTAATAGTAGAATCCGCAAGATGCAAGTTTAGAGGGCAATCATCAAAATTACGGAAATCTAGCAAATCACACAAAGTCTTGGGAATAGTAGAGACACTAGCACACAAATCACACAAAGCATAAAACTCATGATCTTTAACTAGTACAAATGCCCATGCGTTGCACCGGGCAAAAAGAAGAAACAACCAGCTTCATATTCCATTGTGCACCATTTTATATATCCAATTTTATTAAACATCGATAATAATAAGGTAAAACTGATTATTACTTTTTGTAGAATCAAGTCTTTATCAGATGGAAGAGCAGTTTTGCATGGAATAGTTTGTCAATCATTATTTGGCTTTTTCGGAGAACATGAAAATTTCTTTATTTTTAATAGAAGTTAAGGTTTACATAAAAATTGGATTACTTCTTTTAAGAATAATAAACATTTATAAAAATTAGAACATTAAAAAACGCATTTTAACAGGTGTTTTTTGTTTAAAGAATGTTTTGATTTTTTTTGTACATTTCCAAATGATTTTTTTAGTAAAAATGAAACTTTTCTTTAAACTTTTTATGATTTTTAAAAAATTGCAAACATATTTTTAACAAAAATAGTGTGAACATGTGTAAAACTGTGAACATTTCAAAACTAATTTCTTCAGTAAACAATTTTGAAAAAGTGCAAACATATTTTTTTGAAACAAAAATAGTGTGAACATGTGTAAAACTGTGAACATTTTAAAACTAATTTCTTCAATAAACAAATTAAACCGGCCACATGCAAGGTCGGGTTCTGTGCTCTACATACAATTATAAATCGAACAAATATCTTAAGATTACTAAGTAAAACCAAGTATAACAGTAAGAAGAAGACGCCAATGACTAATTGGAATGTATCAAGTCCTGAAAAATCATCTTAGGTGTTTTACAGTTAGTCAACGGACACATGACCACCAGCACAACACTACCCATTTTCTAATCAATTTTTTCGTCTAAGCACCATCAGCTGCTCATTACAGACAGTCCAAGAGCATTAAAGCAATCATTGAAGCAAAGCGGCAACAAGCTAAGTCTTCGGCTGATCTCCAGCAACAGAGGTGGCAAGGTGGCGTCGGTGAGGGTCAAGTCAAGCCTGACGAATGTGTCCTTCAGGTTGTACGGCATGTGTCGTTCCTGTGTGCCGGCACGCCAAAGAGTTCCCACCCATCTCGCCGCTGGTCGTACATAGGGTGGTGGGAGGACATCGCTGCGAGCCACCGTGGTGGTCGGTGGTGACCTGGTTGCTGAGACACCAAAGTGCCTGTCAATTGTTTACGACGCCGAAGTGCCTGTCAATAAAATTTATTGGAAATACCAGTCTATATAGCTCAACATTAGGAGATACAGGACCACATGATACATTGGGTCTTTAACAGAATCAAATACATGGTCAGACTGTTCCTGAGATTGATGGTTTTTCAAATCAGTTTCTGCTATTGTATAAGTTAGCCATGAACAAGGTTTGCTATTCTATAAGTTAGCCATGAGCCAGGTTTGCTATTCTATAAGTTAGCCATCAACAAGGTTTATACCATCTGTGAAATGACAATAATTCTGGAAAATAACAATAATAAGAACACCACTACAGCTATTAAAAAAATCATGACGAGATATAGACGAAAGAATGCTTAGTATAGATGCAATTAAAGGGTTTGCTACCAGTCAAGGAATATAGCATTACGTCAATAGCAAAACGTGATTATATTACAGCCTTGTCAGCAAATTGAGAAATATTGGGCATCTCAATTCCTATGAGGAGAATTGGAGTTTCTGGAAAAGAGATTTCTGAAATACTGAAGATGCCTCTTTGCCAGAATGGCTAATCAACATGTTTATAAAATAGATTGAACAATAACATAGTGGAAGTAAACCAAACCTTTTTATACTAACTATGTCAAGTTTCAGTGTTACATGAACACAATCCAACTACAACGACTCTGTATTGTCGTCGGGCTATCGGAGACCACCCAATATATCCTCGTTTACTAAAGTACACCAAGGAATTGATTAAATTTACCTGTAAAAAATAGTAATCAGTGTCTATGAGCATTAGAATATACTTAGTCATTACTACATGGAGCTAAAGCTGCAGTTTTTTATATGTATGTAAGTTAGTAGCTGATGTAATTCTAGCAGCACCTCAGTTGTCCTTGAGCTCCTCTGTACAACCTGAAACAAAGGAAATCCTCTGTACAACCTGAAGCAAAGGAAATAAACTACAGGATGGAGGCTATGGAACATAAGCTTGATGGAATACCTCAAATTAAACTTTGGGTTATGCTGCATAGAAACATCCTCTTTCCGGTGCTTCCCTGTAACAGAAAGAAGAACAAACAATTATGATTGAGCAGTTTGTCCCTGATCCACAAAGGGAAATAAACAGTGGATTAACTATTGATATCTCAAATTAAACTTGAAGTATCTAAAACCGACACACATGGCACATGAATTTGTCATAGTTTGGCAAACATTGGACTAATGTAATGTACATGCATCACCCAGCACCTAGCTTACAGAGATTGAATTAAACACTCAGATTAAAGAGGAAAAAAGTAGCAACATTAGTACACGCCCAGGTTACACAAATTGATATTGATTCAAGTAAAATCTCCAAGCAATATCCAACACCGTTGAACTAATTTGGGAAAATCCGATACATACCTCTGGTGTTGCACATTCGGACGGCGGATGTTCTTCCTCCGGCAAACTCCACGGGATTTGAGGAGGGCGACGGCTGGCCGGAGAAGAAGAAGAATATTAGGAGGGAGGGGGAGGGGAGGAGGGCGGCGGATGGCTGGAGAAGAAGACCGCCCCCCGCACGGTGGCGCCTGTATGGATCGAGGCACGGCAGCAGGAGGCTGGGGGTAGTGCCAGAGAAGATTAGGGGCGGGAGGGTAGAGGAGGGCAGCGAATGGGAAGGGGAGAAGGTCGGTAGATGGCTGGAGAAGAAGACCAGCCGCCCGTATGGATCGAGGAGCGCCCGCGGCGGCGCCGCCTGTATGCATCGAGGAGAGCACGCATATGCTCGTGTGTGCTTCCACTTCAAAAAGGAGCGTGGGTTGAATACCAAAAAACTACAGGGTCTTTTTGCAAGATTGAAACTTTTTCATCTTAGCCACTTAAAAAGGGAGCGCTGGTTCAATATCCACAACAGCAGGGGTTTTTCTGCAAAAACTCCGCGACGGTGAACCTGGAGACTCAATCCGTGCTTTATTATTAGCGAGAGATTTTAATTTTAATAGTTGGTTCCCACTCATCATAGAGTTTTCTAGGGATAGAAACTTTCAACTCAAGTTTTTCTTCATAAGATTGCATCAAGGCGTCAACAATATGTTCGGTGAAGGCTTTCTTTTGACTATAAGCATGTGGAGAATTTAGCACGGATTGCAATAAGGAAATACAATCAATTAAAGAGCAACTTTCATAATTAAATTCCTTGAAATCCAATATAGTGGGTTTAGTAACATCTAGATTTTTATTTCTTTCAGTCCCACTTTCATCAATTTCATCATAAAGATCTAAATACTCTGAATTTTTAGAACGTCTTCTAGGTAAAGGAAGATCATATTCAGTTTCATCAAGATTCATATTGCAAAACAAGGATTTAATAGGAGACACATCAATAACTTTTAGATCTTCATCTTGATTTTCATAGTAATTGGAAGAACACGCTTTAATAAAGGCATCTTTGGAAGCACGCATCCTAGCGGTTCTTTCCTCGCACTCATCAATGGAAATTCTCATGGCTTTGAGAGACTCATTGATATAATGCTTAGGAGGAATAGATCTAAGCTTTAAAGAATCAACCTCAAGAGAAATTCTATCAATGTTCCTAGCCAAATCATGAACTTTAAGCAATTTAAGCAAAGCATTAAAATTCTTTTGTGAATTCATAAACTCTTTAACACTATTCTCAAATTCAGAGGGCATCTTATTATAATTTCCATAAGGGTTGTTGTAGGAATTCCCATAATTATTAGAAGGATTACTAGGATATGGCCTAGGATTAAAATTCCCTCTATAAGCGTTGTTACCAAAATTATTCCTACCAACAAAATTCACATCCATAGATTCATTGTTATTCTCAATCAAAGTAGACAAAGGCATATCATTAGGATCAGAAGAAACACTCTAGTAGCAAATAATTTCATAAGTTCATCCATCTTTCCACTCAAAACATTGATTTCTTCTATCGCATGCACTTTTTTATTAGAAGATCTTTCAGTATGCCATTGAGAATAATTAACCATAATATTATCTAGGAGTTTAGTAGCATATCCTAAAGTGATTTCCATAAAAGTGCCTCCCGCGGCCAAATCTAAAAGATTTCTAGAAGCAAAATTCAATCCGGCATAAAATTTTTGTATAATCATCCACAAATTCAAACCATGAGTAGGGCAATTACGTACCATTAATTTCATTCTCTCCCAAGCTTGTGCAACATGTTCATGATCAAGTTGCTTAAAGTTCATAATATCGTTTCTAAGAGAGATGATCTTAGCGGGAGGGAAATACTTAGAGATAAAAGCATCTTTGCACTTGTTCAAAGAATCAATACTATTTTTAGGCAAAGACGAAAACCAAGCTTTAGCACGATCTCTAAGTGAAAAAGAAAATAGCTTCAATTTAATGACATCATTATCGACATCTTTTTTCTTTTGCATATCACATAAATCAACGAAGCTATTCAGATGAGTAGCGGCATCTTCACTAGGAAGGCCGGCGAATTGATCTTTCATAACAAGATTCAACAAAGCAGTATTGATTTCACAAGATTTAGTATTGGAAAGAGGAGCAATCGGAGTGCTAAGAAAATCATTATTATTGGTATTGGTGAAGTCACACAATTTGGTAGTATCTTGAGCCATCGCGACAAACAAGCAATCCAACACACGAGCAAACAAAAGGCAAGCGGGCAAAAAGAGGCAAACAGAGAAAGGGAAGGAGAAGGAGATTGGGAAAGAGAGGGCGAATAAAATGGCAAGGGTGAAGTGGGGGAGAGGAAAATGAGAGGCAAATGGCAAATAATGTAATGCGAGAGATAGGGATTGTGATGGGTACTTGGTATGTTGACTTTTTGCGTAGACTCCCCGGCAACTGCGCCAGAAATTCTTCTTGCTACCTCTTGAGCTTGCGTTGGATTTCCCCGAAGAGGAAGGGATGATGCAGCAGAGTAGCGTAAGTATTTCCCTTACTTTTTGAGAACCAAGGTATCAATCCAGTAGGAGGCCACGCTCAAGTCCCTCGTACCTTCACAAAACGATAGCTACTCACAACCTACGTGATTAGGGGTTGTCAATCCCTTCACGGTCACTTACGAGAGTGAGATCTGATACATATAATATTTTTGGTATTTTTGGCATAGAGATGCAAAGTGAAAAGTAAAAGGCAAAGTAAAAAAGCAAAGCAAGATTAAAGTGATGGAGATTGATATGATGAGAATAAGTATTCTACGGTGGGTGAACAAATTACCGTTGAGCAATTGCCAGAATTGAGCATAGTTATGAGAATATCTAGGCATGATCATGTATATAGGCATCACGTCCGTGACAAGTAGACCGAAACGATTCTGCATCTACTACTATTACTCCACTCATCGACCGCTATCCAGCATGCATCTAGAGTATTAAGTTAAAAATAGAGTAACACCTTAAGCAAGATGACATGATGCAGAGAGATAAATTCATGCAATATGAAATAAACCCCATCTTGTTATCCTCGATGGCAACGATGCAATAGGTGCCTTGCTGCCCCTTCTGTCACTGGGAAAGGACACCGCAAGATCGAACCCAAAGCTAAGCACTTCTCCCATGGCAAGAACTACCAATCTAGTTGGCCAAACCAAACGGATAATTCGAAGAGACTTGCAAAGATAACCAACCATACATAAAATAATTCAGAGAAGATTCAAATATTATTCATAGATAGACTTGATCATAAACCCACAATTCATCGGTCTCAACAAACACACCGCAAAAAGAAGATTACATCAAATAGATCTCCACAAGAGAGGGGGAGAACTTTGTATTGAGATTCAAAAAGAGAGAAGAAGCCATCTAGCTACTAACCATGGACCCGAAGGTCTGAGGTAAACTACTCACACTTCATCGGAGAGGCTATGATGATGTAGAAGCCCTCCGTGATGACGGCCCTCTCCGGCGGAGCTCCGAAACAGGCCCCAAGATAGGATCTCGTGGATACAGAAAGTTGCGGCGGTGGAATTAGGTTTTTGGCTCCTGGTCTGATCGTTTGGGGGTACATAGGTACATATAGGAGGAAGGAGTACGTCGGTGGAGCACCGAGGGGCCCACGAGGCAGGGGGGCGCGCCCCCCACCCTCGTGACCGCCTCTTTGAGTCCTTGGAGTAGGGTCCAAGTCTCCTGGATCACATTCGGTGAGAAAATCACGTTCTCGAAGGTTTTATTCCGTTTGGACTCCGTTTGATATTCTGTTTCTCCGAAATACTGAAATAGGCAAAACAACAGCAATTCTAGGCTGGGCCTCCGGTTAATAGGTTAGTCCCAAAAATAATAGAAAAGTGGAAAATAAAGCCCAATATAGTCCAAAACAGTAGATAATATAGAATGGAGCAATCAAAAATTATAGATACGTTGGAGACCTACCAGTATCCCACGCAAGACATACATCAAGTTTTCTGAAATCCTTAAAGACTCAATCCAATAAGATAACTTCAAAGGGAAAACTCAATCCATTACAAGAGAGTAGAGGGGGAGAAACATCATAAGATCCAATTATAATAGCAAAGCTCACGATACATCAAGATCGTATCACCTCAAGAACACGAGAGAGAGAGAGAGACCAAACACATAGCTACTGGTACATACCCTCAGCCCCGAGGGAGAACTACTCCCTCCTCGTCATGGAGAGCACCGGGATGATGAAGATGGCCACCGGAGAGGGATGCCCCCTCCGGCAGGGTGCCGGAACGGGTCTAGATTGGTTTTCGGTGGCTACGGAGGCTTCTGGTGGCGGAACTCCCGATCTATTGTGCTCCTCGAAGTTTTTAGGGTATATGGGTATATATGGGAGGAAGAAGTATGTCGGTGGACCTCCGGGCTATCCATGAGGCAGGGGGCGCGCCCAGGAGGGTGGGCGCGCCCCCCACCCTCGTGGGCAGCCCGGGACTCTGCTGGTCCAACTCCGATACTCCATGGGCTTCTTCTGGTTCAAAAATAAGTTCCGTGAAGTTTCAGGTCAATTGGACTCCGTTTGATTTTCCTTTTCCGCGATACTCTAAAACAAGGAAAAAACAGAAACTGGCAATGGGCTCTGGGTTAATAGGCTAGTCCCAAAAATCATATAAAATAGCACATAAATGCATATAAAACATCCAAGGTTGATAATATAATAGCATGGAACAATCAAAAATTATAGATACGTTGGAGACGTATCAGCATCCCCAAGTTTAATTCCTGCTCGTCCTCGAGTAGGTAAATGATAAAAACAGAATTTTTGATGTGGAATGCTAACTAACATATTTATCCATGTAGTTCTCTTTATTGTGGCAAGAATATTCAGATCCATAAGATTCAAGACAAAAGTTTAATATTGACATAAAAATAATAATACTTCAAGCATACTAACCAAGTAATCATGTCTTCTCAAAATAACATGGCCAAAGAAAGCTATCCCTACAAAATCATATAGTCTGGCTATGCTCTTTCTTCACCACACAAAATATTTAAATCATGCACAACCCCGATGACAAGCCAAGCAATTGTTTCATACTTTTGATGTTCTCAAACTTTTTCAATCTTCACGCAATACATGAGCGTGAGCCATGGACATAGCACTATAGGTGGAATAGAATGGTGGTTGTGGAGAAGACAAAAAAGGAGAAGCTAGTCTCACATCAACTAGGCGTATCAACGGGCTATGGAGATGCCCATCAATAGATATCAATGTGAGTGAGTAGGGATTGCCATGCAACGGATGCACTAGAGCTATAAGTGTATGAAAGCTCAAAAAGAAACTAAGTGTGTGTGCACCCAACTTGCTTGCTCACGAAGACCTAGGGCATTTTGAGGAAGCCCATCATTGGAATATACAAGCCAAGTTCTATAATGAAAGATTCCCACTAGTATATGAAAGTGACAACATAGGAGACTCTCTATCATGAAGATTATGGTGCTAATTTGAAGCACAAGTGTGGTAAAAGGATAGTAGCATTGTCCCTTCTCTCTTTTTCTCTCATTTTTTCATTTTTTTATTTTTGTTTGGGCCTTCTCTTTTTTTATGGCCTCCTTTTTTTATTTGCGCTTCTTTGGCCTCTTTTTTTTTCGTCCGGAGTCTTATCCCGACTTGTGGGGGAATCATAGTCTCCATCATCCTTTCCTCACTTGGGACAATGCTCTAAAAATGATGATCATCACACTTTTATTTACTTACAACTCAACAATTACAACCCAATACTTAGAACAAAATATGACTCTATGTGAATGCCTCCGGCGGTGTACCGGGATATGCAATGAATCAAGAGTGACATGTATGACAGAATTATGAACGGTGGCTTTGCCACAAATACAATGTCAACTACATGATCATGCAAAGCAATATGATTGGAAAGTTGCATGGCAATATATCTCAGAATGGCTATGGAAATGCCATGATACGTAGGTATGGTGGCTATTTTGAGGAAGGTATATGGTGGGTGTATGATACCAGCGAAAGGTGCGCGGTACTAGAGAGGCTAGGAATGATGGAAGGGTGAGAGTGCGTATAATCCATGGACTCAACATTAGTCATAAAGAACTCACATACTTATTGCAAAAATCTATTAGTTATCAAAACAAAGTAAGACACGCATGCTCCTAGGGGGATAGATTGGTAGGAAAAGACCATCGCTCGTCCCCGACCACCACTCATAAGGAAGACAATCAATAAATAAATCATGCTCCGACTTCATCACATAACGGTTCAACATACGTGCATGCTATGAGAATCACAAAATTTAACACAAGTATCTCTCAAATTCACAACTACTCAACTAGCATGACTCTAATATCACCATCTTCATATCTCAAAACAATTATCAAGTATCAAACTTCTCATAGTATTCAATGCACTTTATATGAAAGTTTTATTATATCCCTCTTGGATGTCCATCATATTAGGACTAAATTCATAACCAAAGCAAACTACCATGCTGTTCTAAAGACTCTCAAAATAATATAAGTGAAGCACGAGAGTTCTTTATTTCTTCAAAATAAAACCACCACCGTGCTCTAAAAAGATATAAGTGAAGCACTAGAGCAAATGACAAACTACTCCAAAAGATATAAGTGAAGATCAATGAGTAGTTGAATAATTATGCAACTATGTGAAGACTCTCTAACATTTAAGAATTTCAGATCTTGGTATGTTATTCAAACAACAAGAAAAACAAAATAAAATAAATTGACTCTCCAAGCAAAGCACATATCATGTGGCGAATAAAAATATAGCTCCAAGTAAAGTTACCAATGAACGAACACGAAAGAGGGGATGCCTTCCGGGGCATCCCCAAGCTTAGGCTCTTGGTTGTCCTTGAATATTACCTTGGGGTGCCTTGGGAATCCCCAATATTAGGCTCTTTCCACTCCTTATTCCATAGTCCATCGAATCTTTACCCAAAACTTGAAAACTTCACAACACAAAACTTAACAGAAAACTCGTAAGCTCCGTTAGCGAAAGAAAACATAACACCACTTCAAGTTACTGTAATGAACTTATTATTTATTTATATTGGTGTTAAATCTACTGTATTACAACTTCTATATGGTTTATAAACTCTTTTACTAGCCATAGATTCATTAAAATAAGCAAACAACACACGAAAAACAGAATCTGTCAAAAATAGAACAGTCTGTAGTGATCTGTAACTAACACAAACTTCTGGAACCCCAAAAATTCTAAAATAAATTTCTGGACGTGAGGAATTTATCTATTAATCATATGCAAAAATAATTAACTAAATAGCACTTTCCATTAAAAAATGACAGCAATTCTCGTGAGCGCTAAAGTTTCTGTTTTTTACAGCAAGATCAACAAGACTTTCCCCAAGTCTTCCCAATGGTTCTACTTGGCACAAACACTAATTAAAACATAAAAAACTCAATAATAACAGAGGATAGATAAATTAGTTATTGTTAAACAGGAGCAAAAATCAAGGAACAAAAATAAAGCTGGGTTGCCTCCCAACAAGCAATATCGTTTAACGCCCCTAGCTAGGCATGATGATTTCAATGATGCTCACATAAAAGATAAGAATTGTAACATAAAGAGGGCATCATGAAGAATATGACTAGAAAATTTAAGCCTAATCCACTTCCTATGCATAGGGATTTTGTGAGCAAACAACTTATGGGAACAAGAATCAACTTGCATAGGAAGGTAAAACAAGCATAACTTCATAACTTTAAGCACATAGAGAGGAAACTTGATATTATTGCAATTCCTACAAGCATATATTCCTCCCTCATAATAATTTTCAGTAGAATCATTAAGGAATTCAACAATATAACCAGCTCCTAAAGCATTCTTTTCATGATCTACAAGCATAGAAAATTTACTACTCTCCGCATAAGCAAGATTCTTCTCATGAATAATAGTGGGAGCAAACTCAACAAAATAATTATCATGTGAGGCATAATCCAATTGAAAACTAAAATCATGATGACAAGTTTCATGGATATCATTATTCTTTATAGCATACAAGTCATCACAATAATCATCATAGATAACAACTTTGTTCTCATAATCAATTGGAACCTCTTCCGAAATAGTGGATTCATCAAAAAATAAAGTCATGACCTCTCCAAATCCACTTTCATCAATATAATCATCATAAGTAGGAGGCATGATTTCATCATAATGAATTTGCTCATCAAATCTTGGGGGACAAAAAATATCATATTCATCAAACATAGCTTCCCCAAGCTTGTGGCTTTGCATATCATTAGCATCATGGATATTCAAGGAATTCATACTAACAACATTGCAATAATGCTCATCATTCAAATATTTAGTGCCGAACATTTTAATGCATTCTTCTTCTAACACTTTGACACAATTTTCCTCTCCATCATACTCACGAAAGATATTAAAAAGATGAAGCGTATGACGCAAACTTAATTCCATTTTTAATTTTCTTTTATAAACTAAACTAGTGATAAAACAAGAAACTAAAAGACTCGATTGCAAGATCTAAAGATATACCTTCAAGCACTCACCTCCCCGGCAACGGCGCCAGAAAAGAACTTGATGTCTACTACACAACCTTCTTCTTGTAGAAGTTGTTGGGCCTCCAAATGCAGAGGTTTGTAGGACAGTAGCACATTTCCCTCAAGTGGATGACCTAAGGTTTATCAATCCGTAGGAGGCGTGATGGTCTCTCTCAAGCAACCCTCCAACAAAATAACAAAGTGTCTCTTGTGTCCCCAACACACGCAATACAATGGTAATTTGTATAGGTGCACTAGTTCGGCGAAGAGATGGTGATACAAGTGCAATATGGATGGTAGATAAAGGTTTTTGTAATCTGAAAAATATAAAAACAGCTAGGTAACAAATGATAAAAGTGAGCGTAAACGGTATTGCAATGTGTTGAAATAAGTCCTAGGGTTCATACTTTCACTAGTGCAAGTTCTCTCAACAATAATAACATAATTGGATCACATAACTATCCCTCAACATGCAACAAAGAGTCACTCCAAAGCCACTAATAGCGGAGAACAAACGAAGAGATTATGGTAGGGTACGAAACCACCTCAAAGTTATTCTTTCCAATAAATCCGTTGGGCTCTTCCTATAAGTATCACAAACAGCCCTAGAGTTCGTACTAGAAAAACACCTTAAGACACAAATCAACCAAAAACCCTAATGTCACCTAGATACTCCAATGTCACCTCAAGTATCCGCGGGTATGATTATACGATATGCATCACACAATCTCAGATTCATCTATTCAAACCAACACAAAGTACTTCAAAGAGTGCCCTAAAGTTTCTACCGGAGAGTCAAGATGAAAACATGTTCCAACCCCTATACATAGGTTCATGGGCGGAACCCGCAAGTTGATCACCAAAACATACATCAAGTGAATCACGTGGTATCCCACGCAAGACATACATCAAGTGTTCTGAAATCCTTAAAGACTCAATCCGATAAGATAACTTCAAAGAGAAAACTCAATCAATTACAAGAGAATAGAGGGGGAGAAACATCATAAGATCCAACTATAATAGCAATGCTCATGATACATCAAGATCGTATCACCTCAAGAACACGAGAGAGAGAGAGAGAGAGACCAAACACATAGCTACTGGTACATACCCTCAGCCCCGAGGGAGAACTACTCCCTCCTCGTCATGGAGAGCACCGGTATGATGAAGATGGCCACCGGGGAGGGATGCCCCCTCCGGCAGGGTGCCGGAACGGGTCTAGATTGGTTTTCGGGGGCTACGGAGGCTTCTTGCAGCGGAACTCCCGATCTATTATGCTCCCCGAAGTTTTTGGGGTATATGAGTATATATGGGAGGAAGAAGTACGTCGGTGGACCTCCGGCTGTCCACGAGGCTGGGGGGCGCGCCCAGAGGGGTGGGCGCGCCCCCACCCTCGTGGGTAGCCCGGGACTCTCCTGATCCAACTCCGATACTCTGTGGGCTTCTTGTGGTCCAAAAATAAGTTCCGTGAAGTTTTAGTTCAATTGGACTCCGTTTGATTTTCCTTTTCTGCGATACTCTAAAACAAGGAAAAACAGAAACTGGCACTGGGCTCTGGGTTAATAGGTTAGTCCCAAAAATCATATAAAATAGCATATAAATTCATATAAAACATCCAAGGTTGATAATATAATAGCATGGAACAATAAAAAATTATAGATACATTGGAGACGTATCACTCACCTCATCCTCGTATGCCTCCATCAACGGGCTTTGATAATCTTTGTTGACTTGCGTGACAACAAGCTGTGAATCACCCCTGACGATGAGCTTCTTGATCCCGTGGTCTTCCGCGATCCTGAGACCGGCAAGCAACCCCTCATATTCAGCAGTGTTGTTTGTGGACATCTCCCTAGGAAAGTGCATCTGGATTACATACTTGAGGTGCTTTCCGGTGGGTGCGACGAGCAGCACACTAGCACCGGCGCCTTGCAGCGAGAATGCCCCAACAAAGTACATAATCCAGTTGCGACTTGCCTTCTTGCCAGGGAGGGTGGTCTCTTGGATCTCTTCGTTTGGCGTTGAGGTCCACTCGGCAATGAACTCTGCCAAGACTCTGCTCTAGATTGTCGAAGTGCTTTCAAACTTCAAACCAAAGCTTGACAGCTCCACGACCCACTCCACAATCCTCCCGGTTGCGTCTGGGTTATGAAATATCCGTTGCAACGGGAGGCGGGTGACGACGGTGACCTCGTGTGCTTGGAAGTAATGAGGCATCTTCCTTGAGGCCATAATGTAGCGACCAGACCTCAAACGGTCCAATCTCTGTGCTCAGGTGTCATCCCTGTTTCAGTAATGCTGACACAACACAGTACTTGAAGGATTTATAACAGAGTAGCAATCACACACTTATTACATCGAATGTCTCAAAAGAGAAATTATTACAATAAATATGGCTTAAGGCCATCTAATAATGATAACAGCGGAAGGCTTGGAAGATAAGTGAGTCCATTAACTCCAACGGCATCACTGAGTATAGAACCACGACCTAAAACTCCTTAATCGTCGTCTAAAAAGTCTGCAACATTAACGTTGCAGCCCGAAATGGGTCGGCACATGGAATATGCTGGCAAAGTAACACATAGAGAGTAATGGAATGAAACAACTATTCTATATGAATATTTGGCTGGTGGAAAGCTCTATGGTTACAGTTTTTTGCGTAAAGCCAATTTTTCCCTACTGCAAAGGAATAAATTTATTTAACTATCATGGTAGTTGTTAAACATTGAGAATGGTTGACAGCATTCTCAATCCCAATTAAGCATCATCATTAGACAAACCCAGCAAAATTAATATTTTTGAGTAACATGTTGAGATTCACATGATAATCCAGGTACTAGATACTCAAAATGTCCATAACTGGGGACACGGCTAACCATGATTAGTTTATACACTCTGCAGAGGTTTGCGCACTTTTCCCCACTAGACTCAATCGCCTCCGTTTGGATTCTCGCACTACATGGTGTTTGAGAAACGGATGACCGAGACAGTCTTTCAGAAGCGCTAGCACCTTACGATCTGGTAGACCGTTACACCTACTTTCCCCTACATCTGCTAGTCTACCACTATAAGAGTTCGCACAACTTAGTCAACTATGCTAGAGCCCATAATAGCTTGTGGCTGCACACGGAAGTTTCTAGTATGAATAATCTCATGATCCCTTTGAGCCTGGGTGGCGGTCCATAAAGAAAAACAGGCAATCCTGGAATACCCAGGTACCTCAATCCACCCAGATGTGTATTTAAGTTGCCACCTTAAGTAAACCATTAATTAACAATCTCACATCTGTCATGAAATACTCTCAAACCCAACCACGTCTACGAGCATAGCATGGCATAATAAGCATAACGTAAAAGTAACTCCCAGGGTTTGATAATAACAGGTAATAGGTTCTACCTCAACTACTTCCCGAACCCACAATTTATTTAGATCCTAATCATGCAATGTGTGAGGATTGATCTAATGCAATAAAACTGGGTAGAGGGAAAACATGATCAAAGTGTTACTTGCCTTGCTGATGATCCGGGAAACCTAGCGATTCGAAGTAGCAAGCGGCGCACTCCGGGTACTCTATCGCAAACAAACAAGCATACAATAAGTACTCATCTAATGCACAGGTAAAACTCAGATAAGAGATCTAACCAGAAGGTTCAACTTAAGAACTCCAGTTGGCAAAAAGAATCAAATCAAACGAAAAAAGAAACAGGCTTCGTTTACTATTCTGGTTCTAAGGAATTTTTATAGTGGCAAAAATTGTTTAAGTTGGTAAATCGGAAAGAGGGTTTCGAGACGAAACTCCAGGCGCTTGAATCGCCTGATTCCGATAAACGAGCGAAAATTTAGACTCAAACGAAAATCGGATCAGAGATCGCGATCTGAAAAATCACGGATTTAATCCGAGAAAAAGAAAAACAACGAACGTTCGTTAAAACGAATGAACGAACGAACGCTCCCTATTTAAATAAACCAGAAAAACCGATCTATTTAAAATAAAACCGAAACTAAAAAACGAGCAAAACCGTCGGAAACCGAACGGTTTTTCGAGAAAAACCGGAGGCGAAAAAAAACTACCTCCGGCGACTCCGACAAACGGCGTCGGCGGCGGTCCGGCGGGCGGCGGCGGCGGCGGGGCCGGCTAGGGTTAGGGTTTTCAGGTGGGGCGACGACTTGGGCTTCGGCCGGGGCGGCGGCGGCTTATAAGAGGCCCGGCCAGGAGAGTCCTGGCGGTTACGACCCAAGGTCGGTTTGGACGACGCTCGGAAAAAACAAAAGAAATACTAAACGGACTCCAAAAATCCCGAAATAAACTTTCCCCGGCTTCTAAAATCAAGCCACACGGGATGAACATTTAATTGGGGCCTAAGTGCAATTTTGAAAAACACGCATTTTTCCTAAATTCAAATAAAATAGCAAATAAAATCTTAAATGATTTTTTTATTAAATCCTCAATATTTATTTATTTTGGGAAAGTCATTTTATTCCGTCTCTCTTATTTTTGTAATAGAAATAATTGAAGATAAAATAAATAAAATCAAATGATCCTATTTTCAAAATTCGAGACAACTCAAATATGAAAATAAAGAAATCCCCAACTCTCTCCGAGGGTCCTTGAGTTGCGTGAAATTTCTAGGACCAACCAAAATACAATAAATATGATATGCAATGATGATCTAGTGTATAACATTCCAAATTGAAAATTTGGGATGTTACAAACCTACCCCCCTTAAGATGAATCTCGCCCTCGAGATTCGGGTTGGCTAGAAAATAGGTGAGGGTGGTCCTTCAGCAAATCTTCCTCTCGTTCCCAGGTGGCTTCATCCTCCGTGTGGTGGCTCCACTGAACCTTGCAAAACTTGATAACCTTGCTGCGGGTGACTCGACTGGCATACTCTAGAATCTTAACTGGCTTCTCCTCATAGGTCAAATAACTGTCCAACTGAATTGCTTCCAGTGGTACTGTATCTCTCAGCGGTATGTCAGCCATCTCTGCGTGGCACTTCTTCAACTGGGATACGTGGAACACGTCCTGAACTCCTGACAATCCTTCAGGTAATTCCAACTTGTAGGCTACTTCTCCCATACGCTCCAAAACTTTGTATGGGCCTACAAAACGTGGCGCTAACTTTCCCTTAACTCCAAAGCGCTTAACTCCTCGAAGTGGTGATACTCGAAGATAAACTCGGTCTCCGACTTCGTAAACTGTCTCCTTGCATTTAGAATCTGCGTAGCTCTTCTGCCTGGATTGGGCTACCTTGAGCCTATCGCGAATCAATTTCACTTTTTGTTCAGACTCCCTTATCAGATCCGGTCCAAAAAACTGGCGGTCTCCAACTTCATCCCAAGACAATGGGGTCCTACACCTCCTTCCGTACAAGGCTTCGAAAGGGGCCATCTTCAAACGGGATTGATAACTGTTGTTGTAAGAGAACTCTGCATACGGCAAATTCTCATCCCAGCTAGATCCGTAATCTAGCGCACAAGATCTTAGCATATCCTCCAAAATTTGATTGACTCTCTCAGTCTGTCCATCTGTTTATGGGTGGAAAGCTGTGCTAAACTCCAGTCTGGTTCCCAAAGTTTCATGCAACTGATTCCAGAACTTTGAGGTAAATTGGGTTCCTCTGTCTGATACTATGCTCCTTGGAACTCCATGCAGACAAACGATTCTAGTCATGTATATCTTTGCCAACTTTGCACTGGTATAGGTAGTCTTCATTGGAATGAAATGAGCTACCTTTGTCAAACCATCGACTACAACCCATATCGAGTCATAGCCTGAACGTGTTCTGGGCAATCCTGTAATAAAATCCATGCCTAGCTTATCCCACTTCCATTCGGGTATCGGCAATGGCTGTAGCAATCCGGCTGGCTTCTGATGCTCTGCCTTTACTCTCTGACATACATCACATACTGCTACATATTCCGCAATATCCTTCTTCATCCCGGTCCACCAGAAAATATCCTTCAAATCCAAATACATCTTGGTATTTCCTGGGTGAATCGAATACGGTGAATCATGGGCCTCTTGTAAAATTAACTTCCTGGTCTCCGGATCATTTGGCACATAAACACGGTCTTCAAACCATAAGGTATCGTGCTCATCCTCACGAAATCCCTTGGCTTTTCCTTTGCTTATTTTCTCTTTGTCAGTCTTTTGAGCTTCTGTGCTCTTTTCCATCAAATAGACTGAATCTCCAATGCTGCTACATAACCTTTCGGGACTATTTCCAAACATAGCTCTCGAAGATTTTTGGCTAACTCCCTTGGTAAATCTCCCGTCAGTAGGGTGTTGACATGACTCTTGCGGCTCAACGCATCAGCTACTACGTTAGCCTTTCCGGGGTGATAATGCAATTTCATATCATGATCCTTGATGAGCTCCAACCATCTCCTTTGTCCGAGGTTCAACTCCTTCTGTGTGAAAATATACTTCAAACTCTTGTGATCCATGTACACCTCACAATGGTTTCCAATCAGAAAATGTCTCCAAGTCTTCAATGCATGCACTATGGCTGCTAACTCCAAATCATGCGTAGCATAATTCAACTCATGAGGCTTAAGCTGTCGTGAGGCATATGAAACAACTCTTCCTTCCTGCATAAGCACTGCTCCAAGTCCTCGACGTGAAGCATCACAATACACCTCATAATCCTTGGTCTGATCCGGTAAAATCAACACTGGTGAGGTAACCAAACGTTTCTTCAACTCCTGAAAACTAGCCTCACATTCCTCAGACCATATGAATTTGGTATCCTTCTTCAACAACTCCGTTATAGGCTTCGCAATCTTTGAGAAATTCTCAATAAACCTCCGTTAGTATCCTGCGAGTCCAAGAAAACTCCGGATCTCTCTAACTGTTGTTGGTGCTTCCCACTTGGTCACAGTATCAACTTTAGTGGGATCTACTGCTATACCTTCTCCGGATATAACGTGTCCGAGAAATCCAACTTCCTTCAACCAAAACTCACATTTGCTAAATTTGGCATATAATTGATGTTCTCTGAGCTTTCCAAGAACCAAACGCAAATGCTCCTTATGCTCCTCTTCATTCTTCGAGTAAACCAGGATATCATCAATGAACACTACGACGAACTTATCCAAGAACTCCATAAACACTTTGTTCATCATGTTCATAAAATATGCAGGTGCGTTAGTCAGACCAAATGACATAACGGTATACTCGTAGAGCCCATACCTGGTGGTAAAAGCCGTCTTAGGTATATCCTGTTCTCGAATCTTCAACTGGTGGTATCCTGATCGCAGATCGATCTTGGAAAACACCTTAGCTCCTTGCAATCGATCAAACAGATCATTGATCATAGGTAGTGGGTACTTGTTCTTGATGGTTACTTCATTCAATCCTCGATAATCAACAACCATCCTTAACAATCCATCCTTCTTCTCCACTAGAAGTACTGGCGATCCCCAAGGCGATGAACTTGGGCGAATGTACCCTTTATCCAGTAACTCCTTAATTTGCTTCTTAATCTCCACCAAATCCTTTGCAGGCATCCTATATGGTCTCTTTGATATTGGCCCTGTGCCTGGCAAAAGCTCAATCAAAAACTCAATATCTCTATCCGGTGGCATGCCTGCAATTCTTCTGGAAATACATCGGGGAAATCCTTCAGTACTGGTACTTCCTCCTGCACAACTCCTATTAGACAATTTACTTGAGTCCTCTTCGGCACATGCTGGGATACATACTTGATCCTTCTCCCCTCTGGGGTGGTAAGCAAGATCGACTTACTGGCGCAATCGATGTTTCCTCCATACATCGACAACCAATCCATACCCAGAATTACATCCAAACCTTGTGATTCCAATATTATCAAATCCGAGGGAAATACATGCCTACCCATACTTAATAGCACTTGAAAACATCCTTGGCTAGCCATATACTCCGCTCCTGGTGAGCTTACGAACATAGGTGTTCTAAGAACTTTGGTGGGCAGGTTATACTTATCCACAAATCCCCTTGATATGTATGAATGCGATGCACCAGTATCAAAAAGAACAAGTGCAGTAAATGACTTAACCAAAAACTTACCGATTACTGCATCAGGCTGCTCTTCAACCCCCTCCACATTAACGTGGTTCACCTGTCCCCTGTTGAAAGGGTTCGGCTTCTTCGCAGAGCTTCCATTGATATTTCCATTCTGGGATTCAGGACATTCATTGGCATAATGTCCGGTCTTCTGGCACTTAAAGCAAGTGACTTGGCTCAGGTCTCTCTTGGCTGGGGTCGATGGGTTGGTGCGGTTCTGGCTGTTGCTTCCTCCATTACCATTACCATTCTTGGTGCCATTGTGATTGTGCGAGCTACCTCCTCCATGGGTATGCTGAAAATGTCCTCCCGGTCTAGGGGTAAAACGTGGCTTCTGCTGAGCTCCTGAATTGTGCTTCCCTTGTCCATACTTCCTCTTGCGATTCTCAATTTGCTGTTGCTTCCCTTCAATCATGAGAGCATGATCTACCAACTCCTGGTAGTTGTTGAAGGTTTCTACCATCAAATGCATGCTCAACTCATCATTCAGTCCTTCCAGAAACTTCTCCTGCTTAGCTGCATCTGTAGCAACGTCATCTGGGGCATAACGTGCTAGTTTACTAAAGTCCTCCACATACTGGCCAACTGTTCGTCCTCCTTGGCGCAAATTGCGAAACTCCCGCTTCTTCATGGCATAGCTCCTGCTGAAACATGGGCAGTTCGAAAAGCCTGCTGAAACTGGTCCCATGTGACATTGTCGACAGGGAAAGTGACTGCGAAATTCTCCCACCATGATGCTGCAGGTCCTTCAAGCTGATGTGCGGCAAACTTCACCTTTTCCGCATTGCATCCTGCTGTGGTCAACTCCCTTGCTGTCTTGCGGAGCCAATCATCTGCTACTATCGGCTCGGTGGTACTAGAAAACACTGGCGAATTCAGCCTAAGAAAACAGGCTAAGTGATCAACAGGTGGTGGTGGTGGTGGGTTGTTGTTGTTGTTCCCCTGATTCTGATTCTGGACTAACAACTGCATCAATGTGTTCTGCTGCTGGATCAACTGGGTGAGCTCCGGTGGGAAGGCAAATCCGGGGTCACGTCTCGGAGGCATCTTAGGTTTTAGAAAAGATGAGATTTAAGAATAGAGAGGGGTCTAAAGATAAAACACTACCCATATGCACATGAGGCAAAAGCAAAAAATTCACTTCATTCATTCAATCAAACAAAGGCATACAATTGATCTAACTATCGCAAAAGTGATCGGACTACTATATTTACATGGTGGACTACTACTACTGATGAGGTGGTCTACTAAAAATATTCTTCGGTTGCAGACTCGATGATATCTGCTCCAGCTTCATCAACATAGTCATCATCGCTATGATCTAGATCCGAGTCGGTGTTGTCGATGATGATGTAGTCTTCCGGACGAATCTCCTTGGGTTCTTCATCTTCTTCTACCGGTGTAGGGCCTCCCATGAATATTCCAATCTTCTTGATCAGATCGTCATTCTTCTCCACTAATACTTCAATTTCCTCTTCATAATCTTCACGAGTAGCCTTGAGTTCTTCCTCCAGTTCCTTGATTCTTGTCCTCGCCTTCTTCAGATCTATCATGTCGGTGCACATCTGGTTCTCCTGACGTCGAATGTGTTGGTTTAACTCCTGGAAAAAAGCTGCAACTGATCTATCCTTCCTTGTGCTGATCATCTCCCAATGCTCATCTCGGCGCCCACAAATCTGATAGATAGTATCCTTAAGATCATTGCGATAGACCTCTCCAATACGTCCCATGGCGATGTGAGCTACCATGCTCTTTCCTAGACTCCAAGTTGGTGCATCAAAAGAAAAATCTATGGGCTCAGTGACTGGCATGAACGTCCTTCCTGGAACTTGAACTTGAATCATCCAACGCTCCTCTTCAGGTAAAGTGGCGTTGTAGGTTCCGGTGAAGCTTGGTACTCGTATGTTTAGGTATCTAGTGACTTCCTTCAGGTGACGTCCAAAGGGTGTATCTTCATCTGGTTGCGTGAACTCGGTCCTTGCATCCGCCATTCTAAAAGAGTAGAAAAGATGAGAAGTCAGAAAGAGAAGAGGGTGAGTAGTGATCTAGGTCTTTAGCTTAGTGGTCGTGTCGTACAGTCAGCATGTGCTCTGATACCATCTTGTAGCGACCAGACCTCAAACGGTCCAATCTCTGTGCTCAGGTGTCATCCATGGATCAGTAATGCTGACACCACACAGTACTTATAGGATTTATAACAGAGTAGCAATCACACACTTATTACATCGAGTGTCTCAAAAGAGAACTTATTACAATAAATATGGCTTAAGGCCATCTAATAACGATAACAGCGGAAGGCTTGGAAGATAAGTGAGTCCATCAACTCCAACGACATCACTGAGTATAGAACCATGACCTAAAAACTCCTTAATCGTCGTCTGAAAAGTCTGCAACATTAACGTTGCACCCCGAAATGGGTCAGCACATGGAATATGCTGGCAAAGTAACACATAGAGAGTAATGGAATGAAACAGGCTATTCTATATGCATATTTGGCTGGTGGAAAGCTCTATGGTTACTGTTTTGCGTAAAGCCAATTTTTCCCTACTGCAAAGGAACACATTTTATTTAACTATCATGGTAGTTGTTAAACATTGAGAATGGTTGACAGCATTCTCAATCCCAATTAAGCATCATCATTAAACAAAACCCAACAAAATTAATTTTAGAGTAACATGTTGAGATTCACATGATAATCCAGGTACTAGATACTCAAGATGTCCATAACCGGGGACACGGCTAATCATGATTAGTTTATACACTCTGCAGAGGTTTGCGCACTTTTCCCCACAAGACTCGATCGCCTCCGTTTGGTTTCTCGCACTACATGGTGTTTGAGAAAACGGATGACCGAGACATAGTCTTTCAAAAGCGCTAGCACCTTACGATCGGGTAGACCGTTACACCTACTTTCCCCTACATCTGCTAGTCTACCACTGTAAGAGTTTGCACAACTTAATCAACTATGCTAGAGCCCATAATAGCTTGTGGCTGCACACGGAAGTTTCTAGCATGAATAATCTCATGATCCCTTTGAGCCTGGGTGGCGGTCCAAAAGAAAAACAGGCAATCACTAGAATACCCAGGTGCCTCAATCCACCCAGATGTGTGTTTTAAGTTGCCACCTTAAATAAACCATTAATTAACAATCTCACATCTGTCATGGATACACTCACCCAATCCACGTCTACTAGCATAGCATGGCATAATAAGCAACGTAGAAGTAACTCCCATAGGTTTGATAATAACAGGTAATAGGTTCTACCTCATCTACTTCCCAAACCCACAATTTAATTAGATCCTAATCAATGCAATGTGTGAGGATCGATCTAATGCAATAAAACTGGGTAGTTGGAAAGCCTGATCAAAGTGTTACTTGCCTTGCTGATGATCCGGGAAACCTAGCGATTCGAAGTAGCAAGCGACGTACTCCGGGTACTCTATCTCAAACAAACAAGCGTACAATAAGTACTCAACTAATGCACAGGTAAAACTCAAATAAGAGATCTAACCAGAAAGTTCAACTTAAGAACTCCGGTTGGCAAAAAGAATCAAACCGAACGAAGCAACGAAAGACAAATGGCAAAAGAAACAGCCTTCGTTTACTATTCTGGATCTAGGGCAATTTTTACAGTGGCAGAAACTTGTTTGAGTTGGTTAAACGGAAAGAGGATTTCGAGACGAAACTCCAGGCGCTTGAATCGCCTGATTTCGATAAACGAGCGAAAAGATAGACTAAAACGAAAATCGGATGAGAAATCGCGATCAGAAAAATCGCGGATTTTATCTGAGAAAAAGAAAAACGACGAACGTTCGTTAAAACGAACGAACGGGCGAATGCTCGCTAATTAAATAAACCGAAAAAACTGATCTATTTAAAAAAACCAAAACTAAAAAAAAGAGCAAAATCATCGGAAAACCAAACGGTTTTTCGAGAAAAACCGAAGGCGAAAAAAAACTACCTTCGGCGAACAGCGGCGGCGGCGGGTCCGGCGGGCGGCGGCGGGGCGGGGCGGTGGCGGGGCGGCGGCGGCTAGGGTTAGGGTTTACGGGTGGGGCGGCTTGGGCTTCGGCCGGGTCCTCGGGGCGCTATAAAAAGGCCCGGCCAGGAGGAGTCCTGGCCGGTTACAGCCCAAGGTCGGTTCGGACTTTTTTTTAAAAATAATTACGCTCAGAAAAAAAGAAATACTAAACGGACTCCAAAAATCCCGAAATAAATTTTCCCCAGCTTCTAAAATCAAGCCGCACAGGATGAACATTTATTTGGGGCCTAAATGCAATTTTGAAAACGCGCATTTTTCCTAAATTCAAATAAAATAGCAAATAAAACCAAAATAAAATCTTATTTGATTTTTTATTAAATCCTCAACATTCCTTTATTTTGCGAAAGTCATTTTATTCCCTCTGTCATATTTTTGTAATAGAAATAATTGAAGATAAAATAAATAAAATCAAATGATCCTATTTTCAAAATTTGAGACAACTCAAATATGAAAATAACGAAATCCCCAACTCTCTCCGAGGGTCCTTGAGTTGCGTAAAATTTCTAGGATCAACCAAAATGCAATAAATATGATATGCAATGATGATCTAGTGTATAACATTCCAAATTGAAAATTTGGGATGTTACAACATAAGGAGGCCGAAGAGAAATTTCTGCATACCGGAGTACCTTGATCTAGCCCCCTACAAGAGGGATCTGACAAAGTAAACCGGGTGCTGCATCATTTTGTTCTTCTGCAGCACTTCGTCTGGCTGCGCAGGCCCTGCCCTGCCAGCGTCGGACCCTGCTGGGGGCCTTGCCTCTTCGTCGACCTCCCTCTGTGCCACTAGTGCGGCACTGATCACTTGGTTCATTGCCGCCAGGTATAGCAGCAATGGTCCATGTGGTTTCGGTGCAACCAGTATCGGTGTAGAGGAGAGGTATTTCTTCAAATCCTGCAGCGCTGCTTCGGTCTCTGGGGTCCATTCCATTGGGCCCGCCTTTGTCAGAATTTTGAAAAAGCGAAGGGCACTCTCAGCAGACCTGAAGATGAATCTGCTCATGGCGGCAATGCAACCACTGAGCTAACGTGCTACCTCTTGAGCACTGCGTTGGATTTCCCCGAAGAGGAAGGGATGATGCAGCAAAGTAGCATAAGTATTTCCCTCAGTTTTTGAGAACCAAGGTATCAATCCAGTAGGAGGCTACGCTCGAGTCCCTCGTACCTACACAAAATCAATAGCTCAACGCAACCAACGCGCTTAGGGGTTGTCAATCCCCGGTCACTTACGAAAGTGAGATCTGATAGAGATTGATAAATATATTTTTTGGTATTTGTGGTATAGAGATGCAAAGTAAAAAAGTAAAAGCAAAGTAAAAGCAAAGCAATAGTAAGTGATGGAGATTGATATGATGAAAAAGAGACCCGGGGGCCATAGGTTTCACTAGTGGCTTCTCTCAAGAGCATAAGTATTCTACGGTGGGTGAACAAATTACTATTGAGAAATTGACAGAATTGAGCATAGTTATGAGAATATCTAGGTATGATCATGTATATAGGCGTCACGTCCGAGACAAGTAGACCGAAACGATTCTGCATCTACTACTATTACTCCACTCATCGACCGCTATCCAGCATGCATCTAGAGTATTAAGTTAAAAACAGAGTAATGCCTTAAGGAAGATGACATGATGTAGAGGGATAGTTTCATGCAATATGATAAAAACCCCATCTTGTTATCCTCGATGGCAACAATACAATATGTGCCTTGCTGCCCCTTCTGTCACTGGGAAAGGACACCGCAAGATTGAACCCAAAGCTAAGCACTTCTCCCATGGCAAGAACAACCAATCTAGTAGGAAAAACCAAACTGATAATTCGAAGAGACTTGCAAAGATAACCAATCATACATAAAAGAATTCAGATAAGATTCAAATATTATTCATAGATAGACTGGATCATAAACCCACAATTCATCGGTCTCAACAAACACACCACAAAAAGAAGATTACATCAAATAGATCTCCACAAGAGAGGGGGAGAACATTGTACCCCACAGATCAATACTAGTCTTTTCTGCGCACTTTGTCCTCACTCGTGTGCACACGGGAGCAACTTCCCGGTCGGTCACCCATCCTAAAACTACTCCAAGCTGAGCACGCTTAACTTTGGAGTTCTGTCCGAATGGGCTCCTGGAAATGAAGGAATTCATTATTGATATGAGTAGTCTATCATCCCTAATAAGCCAGGCTATCACATACACCCCCACTCAGAGGAACCGACGTCCTCGTCGGGCCACGGGAACGTTCCCTCTTGGCACATACGTCTGTGCTTCCAGTCCAGTACATGTGCCATGCCGTGTGCCACGACGGGTCACAAACGTCATGAACAACATGACCATGCACCTGTCCGCAACCATCCATGTAACCGTGAGGGTCGGCTCTGATACCAACTTGTAACGCCCCGGACACACCTGCCGGTGGTCATTACTCCGGGCGAGATCTAGGCTGGCCCCACAGATCAATACTAGTCTTTTCTACGCACTTTGTCCTCACTCGTGCGCACCCGGGAGCAACTTCCCGGTCGGTCACCCATCTTGAAACTACTCCAAGCTGAGCATGCTTAACTTTGGAGTTCTGTCCGAATGGGCTCCCGGAAAAGAAGGAATTCCTTATTGATATGAGTAGTCTATCATCCCTAATAAGCCAGGCTATCACACGTAGGTCTGAAGTAAACTACTCACACTTCATCAGAGGGGCTTGGATGATGATGTAGAAGCCCTCCGTGATCAATGCCCCCTCCGGCGGAGCTCTGGAACAGGCCCCAAGATGGGATCTCGTGGATACAGAAAGTTGCGGCAGTGGAATTAGGTTTTTGGCTCCGTCCCCGATCGTTTGGGGGTACGTGGATATATATAGGAGGAAGAAGTATGTCGATGGAGCTTCGAGGGGCCCGCGAGGCAGGGGGGCACGCCCTGGGGGGGCATGCCCCCTACCCTCGTGAGCACCTCGTGGCTTTCTTGATGAAGGGTCCAAGTTTCCGAAGGTTTCATTCCATTTGGACTCCGTTTGATATTCCTTTTCTTCGAAACCCTAAAATAGGCAAAAAACAACAATTCTGGGCTGGGCCTCTGATTAATAGGTTAGTCCCAAAAATAATATATAAGTGGAAAATAAAGCCAAATAATCTCTAAAACAGTAGATAATATAGCATGGAGCAATCAAAAATTATAGATACGTTGGAGACGTATCAAGCATCCCCAAGCTTAATTCCTGCTCGTCCTCGAGTAGGTAAATGATAAAAATAGAATTTTTGATGCGGAGTGCTACTTGGCATAATTTTAATGTAATTCTTCTTAACTGTGGTATGAATATTCAGATCCGAAAGATTCAAGACAAAATTTCATATTGACATAAAAATGATAATACTTCAAGCATACTAACTAAGCAATTATGTCTTCTCAAAATAACATGGCCAAAGAAAGTTCATCCCTACAAAATCATATAGTTTAGTCATGTTTCATTTTCGTCACACAAGAATGCTATCATCATGCACAACCCCGATTACAAGCCAAGCAATTGTTTCATACTTTAGTAATCCCAAACCTATAAACTTTCATGCAATATATGAGCGCGAGCCATGGACATAGCACTATGGGTGGAATAGAATATAATGAAGGGGGGTTATGTGGAGAAGACAAAAATGGAGAAATTCTCACATCAACGAGGCTAATCAATGGGCTATGGAGATGCCCACCGATTGATGTTAATGCAAGGAGTAGGGATTGCCATGCAACGGATGCACTAGAGCTATAAATGTATGAAAGCTCAACAAAAGAAACTAGTGGGTGTGCATCCAACTTGCTTGCTCATGAAGACCTAGGGAACTTGAGGAGGCCCATTGTTGGAATATACAAGCCAAGTTCTATAATGAAAAATTCCCACTAGTATATGAAAGTGATAACATGAGAGACTGTCTATTATGAAGATCATGGTGCTACTTTGAAGCACAAGTGTGGTAAAAGGATAGTAACATTGTCCCTTCTCTCTTTTTCTCTCATTTTTTAGGCCTTCTCTTTTTTATGGCCTTTCTCTTTTTTTGGGCCTTCTATTTTTTATGGTCTTTCTTTTTTTATACCTCACTTGGGACAATGCTCTAATAATGATGATCATCACACTTCTATTTATTTATAACTCGATACTAGAACAGAGATGACTCTATGTGAATGCCTCCGGCGGTGTACCGGGATATGCAATGAACCAAGAGTGACATCTATGAAAGGATTATGAATGGTGGCTTTGCCACAAATACTATGTCAACTACATGATCACGCTAAGCAATATGACAATGATGAATGTGCCATGATGAACGGAATGATGGAAAGTTGCATGGCAATATATCTCGGAATGGCTATGGAAATGCCATAATAGGTAGGTATGGTGGCTGTTTTGAGGAAGATATAAGGAGGTTTATGTGTGAAAGAGCGTATCATATCACGGGGTTTGGATGCACCAGCGAAGTTTGCGCCAACTCTCAATGTGAGAAAGGGCAATGCACGGTACCGAAGAGGCTAGCAAGGATGGAAGGGTGAGAGTGCGTATAATCCATGGACTCAACATTAGTCATAAATAACTCACATACTTATTGCAAAAATCTACAAGTCATTAAAAACCTCGGCACTACGCGCATGCTCCTAGGGGATAAATTGGTAGGAAAAGACCATCGCTCGTCCCCGACCACCACTCATAAGGAAGACAATCAAATAACACCTCATGTTTCAAATTTGTTGCATAACGTTTACCATACGTGCATCCTACGGCACTTGCTAACCTCAACACAAGTATTTCTCAATTTCACAACTACTCAACTAGCATGACTTTGATATTATTACCTC
Source organism: Triticum urartu (assembly GCF_003073215.2). Classification (NCBI taxonomy): domain Eukaryota; kingdom Viridiplantae; phylum Streptophyta; class Magnoliopsida; order Poales; family Poaceae; genus Triticum; species Triticum urartu. Next base: position 416,271,442 of record NC_053025.1, read on the forward strand.
CATATCTCAAAACAATCATCAAGCATCAAACTTTTCTTAGTATTCAACACACTCATAAGAAAGTTTTATTATTAATCTTGCATACCAAGCATATTAGGATTTTAAGAAAATTTCCATGCTATTAAAACTCTCAAAATAATCTAAGTGAATCATGAGAGAACAATAGTTTCTATAAAACAAATCCACCACCGTGCTCTAAAAGATATAAGTGAAGCACTAGAGCAAAATTATAAAGCTCAAAAGATATAAGTGAAGCACATAGAGTATTATATCAAATTCCAAATCATGTATGGCTCTCTCAAAAGGTGTGTACATCAAGGATGATTGTGGTAAACTAATAAGCAAAGACTCAAATCATAAAAGATGCTCCAAGCAAAACACATATCATGTGGTGAATAAAAATATAGCTCCAAGTAAAGTTACCGATAGAAGTAGACGAAAAAGGGGATGCCTTCCGGGGCATCCCCAAGCTTTGGCTTTTAGGTGTCCTTAGATTATCTTGGGGGTGCCATGGGCATCCCCAAGCTTAGGCTCTTGCCACTCCCTGTTCCATAATCCATCAAATCTTTAGCCAAAACTTGAAAACTTCACAACACAAAACTTAAAGTAGAAAACTCGTGAGCTCCGTTAGCGAAAGAAAACAAAAGACCACTTCAAGGTACTGTAATGAACTCATTATTTATTTATATTGGTATTTTACCTACTGTATTCCCACTTCTCTATGGATTATAAACTATTTTACTAGCCATAGATTCATCAAAATAAGCAAACAACACACGAAAAACAGAATCTGTCAAAAACAGAACAGTCTGTAGTAATCTGTAGCTAGCGCAAGATCTGGAACCCCAAAAATTAAAAAATAAATTTATGGACGTGAGGAATTTATCTATTAATCTTCTTCAAAAAGAATTAACTAAATAGAACTTTCCAAATAAAAATTACAGCAGTTCTCGTGAGCGCAAAAGTTTCTGTTTTTTACAGCAAGTTCAATCAAGACTTTCCCCAAGTCTTCCCAACGGTTCTACTTGGCACAAACACTAATTAAACACAAAAAACAAAACCAAAACAGAGGATAAATAATTTATTTATTACTAAACAGAAGCAAAAGGCAAGGAATAAAAATAAAATTGGGTTGCCTCCCAACAAGCGCTATCGTTTAACGCCCCTAGCTAGGCACAACAAGCAAGAATAGATCTAGGTATTGCCATCTTTGGTAGGCAATTCTTCAATGAGACATATATCTCCCTTAGTAATTTCTTTCTTGCTAGTGATTATCAAACTCTTAGGCACAAGATCAAAAAATTCATTTGTAGCAATTGGTTCCTTAATGATAGCAAAAAGATTGGAATGAATACTTATAGATTTAAGATCCGTAGTTTCCTTACTAGATGATTCACCCTTACTTTTAGGAACATACATAAGCTTGGAAATTTTAGTAGGAGGACTTTGAGTATTCTTTACGGAAGAAAAAACGGTTCCCAAATTCGTAATGATACCCTTAAGTTTATCGATTCTAGTAGAATCTAAGTTTATTTTCTCATTAACTATGGGTTCCTTTTCCTTAATATTTTTCAAAGTCATTCCTACCTCAGATCCATATTGGGTAATTTGATTGTGGATCTTTTTATCTAGATTTTCAATTGATTCAATAGTAGCAACTTTATTTTCAATAATTTCAAGTCTTTGCATAACATGTTCCAAAGTTAACATAGTTCCATTAACCAAAAGAGGCGGTGAGCCAAATAAATCTAACATAGCATTATAAGAATCAAAAGTATGGCTACCCAAGAAATTCCCTCCGGTAATGGTATCAAGGATATATCTATACCAATGACTAGCACCTACATAAAAATTACGGAGAAGAACTAAAGTAGATTGCTTCCCGGTAGATCTATTTTGAGCATTGCAAATTCTATACCAAGCATATTTTAGATTTTCTCCCTCCCTTTGTTTAAAATTTAGAACTTCATTCTCGGGAGACAACGGAGAAGATAAGAGAGTAGCCATGATGACAAGCAAACAAACTAACACACGGGCAAACAAAAAGGAAAATAGAGAAAGAGAGGGAGGATAGAGAGAGAGAGGGCGAATAGAACGGCAAGGGTGAAGTGGGGGAGAGGAAAACGAGAGGCAAATGGCAAATAATGTAATGCGGGAGATAGGGATTGTGATGGGTACTTGGTATGTTGACTTTTGCGCAGACTCCTCGGCAATGGCGCCAGAAATTATTCTTGCTACCTCTTGAGCACTGCGTTGGATTTCCCCGAAGAGGAAGGGATCATGCAGCAAAGTAGCGTAAGCATTTCCCTCAGTTTTTGAGAACCAAGGTATCAATCCAGTAGGAGGCTACGCTCGAGTCCCTCGTACTTACACAAAAACAATAGCTCAACGCAACCAACGCGCTTAGCGGTTGTCAATCCCTTCACGGTCACTTACGAAAGTGAGATCTGATAGAAATAATAAATAATATTTTTTTGGTATTTTTGGTATAGAGATGCAAAATAAATAAAGTAAAAACAAAGTAAAAGCAAAGCAATAGTAAAGTGATGGAGATTGATATGATGAGAAAGAGACCCGGGGGCCATAGGTTTCACTAGTGGCTTCTCTCAAGAGCATAAGTATTCTACGGTGGGTGAACAAATTACT